>NC_051179.1:70794173-70861673 GCF_013339695.2 Rhipicephalus sanguineus | reverse complement strand
AGGAAGGATGGGGTTAGGGGAGTACTCTGTATGTGTCCAACAAGCGGCCGTCCATTTCAGAGCGCGTTGATTGGATGGAGAGCTCGACAGCCGTCGGCCCGACATCAGTCGTCACCACCAACGGCTCTCGGGCTGAATCAAATTAGCGCCAGCTATAATGGAAAGTCTACTTAGTGGACCCTTACAGAATAGCCCACCTCTGCTCCACTTCACTTCTTGATGCCTACCATCGCAACGTGACGCTCAATGTCGACAACGTCCCCCTCATGTGTCTGCTTCACCTGTTTGTTCAACTTTCGCTTCATTTTCTTTATTTTGGTCATAGCCTATGCCATTGTTTTCGCATTAGAGATGAGAGTTGGGCTACTTGGTACTTATTGACCTTTGACACAACTAATTAGCGCGAAAATGACAAAGGACAAGGGGAAGGACAAGGTCCTGTCGGTTTCCTTCACCTTGTCCTTCGTCCTCTTTGCGCTAATTATAGTTATGTCTGAAGCCTTTCTTTTCCTCGGTGCCCTCTCACCTAACATATAGCTACGCCGCAGTTCATGCACACCAATGTCTACTTCATCAGCAAGTAAAGTGGTACGTTATTTACAATTTTAAGCAGGGAAATAGAAATACATCTAAGGCCTAAACAAAAAATCAGCTTCCTATATACGTTGATTAGATCCTATATCTGTTTTAAACTCAGGAACCCCAATCGAACTGAGTGCGGTGGTTACTGAGAAAAAAAGTTTCTCCGTTCCCGTGCGCTTGGATGGGAGTTTAGAGCTAAAGTGTCCAGAACTCAAGGTATAATCCTGTCTTAGGAGGGCTATAACGAAATGGTCGACGTGAACTCGACGTGAGCCTATAGTGAGTGGGGCCAACCACGTCCTCCAGTTCGTATAAAAAGGATTGATGAAGTTCCGGAAAATAGAAACCTATAAAATATTCTGGGGAAATGTATCGCGCTCCAGATTGACGTTTTTCCTTACTTTTTGTTTCACATTGCGGGAGCATACACAGCAGTGTTTCACATTGCGGGAGCATACACAGCAGAATGGCACGCTATTTCTCTGCTGGTTTTAAGAATACCTTATTTCTCAAAACTGACGAGTGAGTCAGAGATCTCGTGAGAAAAAAATTATACTTGGAGTGCCGACTGGCTTCAATTACGCATTGCAATACAGGCCCTAAAATGGATGGAAAAATGGAATGGATCGAGGCACCCGTTTTTCTTTTAGTCAGATTTCTACCGTATGAAACCAACGCATAATGAAACCAAAGAATGCGTAGGAAGTTATTCGTACTTCTTAATTGAAGTGCGGCAATGCTGAGACATAGGAAAGGGAAAGTAGATTAAAAAAAAAAACTTGCCGCCGCAGGGGACTGAACCCACAACATTCCCGTAATGCGAGCATAGGTAATTGTGATAATGTTCCCTAAGAATAATTTTAGCGTCCGAACTTTTCGCGAATACAGTTGCCCAGATTTCCAGCTTCCATATAGTCAGAGCTTCCATGCATGTCGAATCCTGAGACTCGCTAAACTTGGACAAGGCTGCACTGACTGGCACACGCAAGTGGCTTAATCGTTTTGACTTAATGACGTGAACCTGGCGCGAGATGCTGTAGCTGTACACCTATACTATTATTATTATTTTTTTGTCTTTTGCCATATTACGCAACTTGACTCTGGTCCGGGTAACCATGAGACGCTAGTGGTAAATGGTAGCAGCCGTATGCCGCGTGCGTTTAAGCACCGTGGCAGTGCTAACGGTCTCCTGATGGCTTCGGCTAGTCTATTATAGCCGTTAATAGACCGCTAACGGTGGCGCTTAATTGAGGCTCACTGACTGCAGTTTGCTCGCGTTGAAACGGGAACACATCTCGCTCTTTTTTTGTGCCGGAATGCATATGTGAAGCAGCTGGGGATGTAGGTTAATGAGATATATTATGAACAACCGTCGGGAATTAATGTGCAGCTCCGAATAGGTGGTCACGCCTGCTCAGCAGGCGTTAATTGTCTACTCGTAATCAGATCGCCAGGCGAGGATTAAGAGAGAAAAGCGTGTTGTGCAAGCTGTAACATTCGGGGTAATCAGGTTTACGCATGCCTTAACGCGGATTTGCGTAGTTGGAAGCGAGACGATACGCAATGGGCAACCGCACACGATGATTCTGTCTGCTTCGTGGCTTTCTCGGCTCATTCTTAGGACCTTCAGTGCGTTACGCGTGTACCTTACCGCATGCGAAATGTCGCCGAAGCTTACCCGCGCGAGAGCGGTGTGAGCAATTTAATGTGTGAGCTCAAATCCTGTACGAACTTGCATCGAAATGCTTCGTTGAAGCGAGAGCACGAGGTTTTCGTCGTAGTGTTCTCGTAATAGCAAAAGGTGTCCGCAGTATAAAAGGAAATCAGTTTCTTTGGCACATTTTGACGTCTTGTAGTTTTCACGTGATTTGGCCGTAAATACAGGCATTCGTGCAATATTTCCGGTGTCTTATTGCTTAGTTATGCTGGAATGACAAGTACTATAACGCCAGGGCCAGCGGCCACGGCTAGGACCGAGATTTCGGTCAATTAGGTGCAGTCATTCGCCATTTTTTGTCACTTGAGATCTTGTGTGTACTTGTACATTGCCAGTGAGTTTCTCTCTTCTTGTTTATTTTGAATGAATGTGAGCGGATTCGCGTGTACAAAGTTCCAAAAACAGGTAGCACACCGCAGCAGAAAGCTATTATGCATGCGCACTAGTTTTGAAGAGCCGACGCACAAAATGTCTAGAATATATCCAGCTAGGCTTTTAACTACTAGCCTACACGATAGTGAAGATTACTTATTTAAAGGGACACTAAAGAGAAACAATAAATTGGTTTAGATCAATAAATTGTAGTTTCAGAACTATAATGTCGTTAATTTCACCATCATAGATGTATTAGTAACGGAGGAAATGAAGTTCCAATTTCCTTTTTAAATTTCGCGCCAAAATCTCCACGCGTGACGTAACGGATTTCAAAGTGTGTTTATCGTACTTTGGCGCCATTGGCTCAACAAAATTTCCTGAAACTTGGTATGCTAACTCTATGGCCCTCTCAGAGGACAGTGTGCTTAATTTTTACCGTTAAGGAACTACGTAGGCCCCAGTAGGCGCCGTCAAAATATGTGACGTCACGGCGAATGGTGGGGAAACTTCAAGGTGGCGTCGCCACCCACATTTTCTTTTTGCGCGATTTCTCGCTTACTAAGCGTCTTCTCGCAGCAAGCGGGGTGTTTTTGGTATCGTGAAAGAGTAGTTTACTAATACGAGAAAAATCGTTTTGTTCTTTAGTGTCCCTTTAAAGCACTCTGTTCTTTCGTCGTATCTGACTATTATCGCTGACTACAAGTATTTAGAATTCGCCGCATCTGCATATTTGCGAGCAGCGCACGAAAGTTAGAATGCTGGAGATAAGCTGGCATTTAAACGTGAGTGTATATTGATTCGCTGGTGGGCTGGGCGAATGTGTCTTTCGCCTTACAGGACGGGTTGGAGAGAAATGGGATATCACCTGGCATTTTTAATTTTTCAGTTGAATTCAATCCAGCTTATTCAGGAATACATTGTCTGGGTTGCAATGACTCAAGGCAGATTAACTCTGTCTGGCTAATTTGTTGCGCATTTATCGCGCTAGCATGAACAGGATTATTATTTCTTCATGGGAGAATATTTTGCGTATAAGCATATTTTTATCAGCTTCTCCCGCGTCCATTTCTTCGTTAAAACGTAAAAATATACTTTAAAAAGGTTGCGCCCACACCACGCAGGTTCCGGTGCCATTCAGGAAGCGTCAAATGGTTTCTTCGAACATCTCAGACTTCAAAAGGTTTGGATGAAAAAGCCCGCTGAGCATAATGAAGCCCAAACGGTTGAGCTTTCAGGCCCCGTAGCATGACTACGAACGGAACTGAGGGACCGGCCGCACAGCTGGCAACGTTTCCTTCACCACGACGGACAAAAAGTCCGAACGGCCTTTCGAAGCCTCGTGAACTGTTCGACAGTTACAGCCATGCATTCTGCTATCGGCGAGGTATTTACTCTACAAGACGCTCGCGGTTGTCGAAGGGGTGTGCGAAGAATACGGTTACAGCCTCGAAAACTTAAGGCACTAAAGGTTAAAAATATAAATAAAGAGCTTTTAGGGGTGGAGGCGCTCTCCTTTGATGTTGCGGTATACATCGGCTCGTTTCAGTTCTCAAGTGTTTTAATGCACTTGCCGCAATGCTACAGGTTGTGCCACTCGCACCCAAGAGAGTGAATCTTTTTGTTGATTGACGTGTTTAAAGAGGCTCTCCAGTGAAGTCTGGCGCTCAGTTTACGTTCTGCAGCCGTTAGAAGACGTAGCCTCAGCCAGTTCTTCGTCCACACAATGATGGCCATCGCGGTTAGCGCAGGTCTCGTCCTTTTCACTGCCTCTGTGATGTGCGTCGGAGCAGCGGCGGAGAGTGCAGAGGAAAAGGTCACGTGTGTCCAAATGATGGGTGAGCGAGGCTGTCTAATTGCGCTGCTTATCTGTAGAGATTTATCTATTCGCGATGTGATGTAAGCACATGACTGAACGTTTCAGAAACTATACCTCTCCTTCCTTGTTAGTTTTTTTTTCGTCTTTTTTCTGGAACGGCTTATATTCTTCAACGTTGTGATCGTTCATAAGAAGAAAAGGGGGGGGGGGGGTTACGAAGTCGCCAAGTTAGTAGTTTGGTTACACTACCGGTCAGCTTTGCTTGGCAGTGAAGGTAAAGCTGTACGGGCGCTCAGCTTCTGATATATTCGCGAAATAGCCCGGTTTGACGTGCGTTTCGTACCGGTGCGAAAAGCAAAAACTCTGTGGCTTTGATATATCATTTGCTTTGCCTGCTTAGGCAGCCATTTGTGGGTGAGGTTAGTCGTAAATTTCTGAGGCTTTTAGACGGAAGAGCCGAAAGGTGACGAACGCTCACCTGAAGACGCAGACGCCAGTTTGACCTTTGAGGTACACTTAAAAGGTGCAACATTCTCACACGTTCAGAAATGCTAAATGGCACATCACAGTAGTTACCTTCGTGAGGCTCGCGCGTGATTTGCCTGGATCTGCATTCTTGAGTAAGCTCCGCACCCCTGATAACCGCCCTGGAACTTGATAAGAGAGAGAAAAGGGTAGAGGAAAGACTGGGAGGTTAACCAGAGGAGATCGTCGGCTGGCCACCCTGTGCTTTGGAAGGTAAAATGGGGTGTGGAAGATAATAGGACATGATTACTAGCGTAAATGGGACAGGGACGAAAGGAGGAACAAGACACCACGCTAGGCCATAGACAAAAAGGTTACAGAGTCCTCATTGGGATCAACGCAAAATTTTAGGGGTGGCGCCAAGATTATGTACTGAGGGGAACCGACGACAAGCGAGTTCCATTGGTGCGAGGGCAAAGAGGGGGGCAAGCGATAATATAGAAAGGCTGTCCCCCCATCCCCCATTTATCCCCCCACGTGCCCCCTTCTGTTGCCGCCCTTCCATAGTCCACAAAGCAAGGCTGCATCCCCCTTTTCAGACGTAGAAGAATGACCAAGGTATGTCACCTTCGCTGGCGGTGTCGGGTGCTTCTTCCTGGGCTTTTTCCATAAGCACGAAAACAGGGTGTGAAAGAACGAAAGAGGGCAATAGTCTGTGACGACATTACAAAGTACGACATTACAAAGTACAAAGTGACGACATTACAAAATGAAGAAACGCGCCTGATGATTGAAGCTTGGCATATCGAGAATAGTGGTAGCGCATGCGTGAGCCAACCGTCGATTAACTTGCATAAAGATGAAATCAAATGCCTTAACAGTTATCTTCAACGTAGACCGCCACGCGTGCCGGATTGATAGGTTCGCCTGTTGCATGGGCATGCGCAGATAAGTTTTCGTGCCTTCTTTCCTTTTCAGCCGTTGTGCGTCTCTTCAGTTGTTAGTCGGCGTTTGTGGTGTCCTGACTTCTTTCTTGTGTCCTTGTTTGCACGCCCTGTCTTTTTAGAATGATTACAAAGTAATTAAGACAATAGCAACGTCCAACAAATCGACAAAAATCATCATTTTCCATGCACGGTCACATTCTTCCGTTCAGTCGTGTTTCTGTAGGAAACCGCATCAACGCACTCATAGCGACTCACGTTGAAATCTGTGCAGGCCAGTGTCCTAGGATTTTTGGTTTCTGTGAGTGGGTGGTTGGCAAGCTGGCCCAGAGTGCGCATAAGATGGCATGCTGACGTATAAACGAATGCAATCGCAGAGAGCGTGTGCTGTTGTTTCGCTGCACCCACAGTGTCTGCACTGTTAGGCCATTATCGATTCCGAAGGCAAAGAAATATTTATTTATTTATTTATTTATTTATTTATTTATTTATTTATTTATTTATTTATTTATTTATAACTATATCACGTCGATGCACCATTCAGTGTACATATGCTGATATTATTGTTATTATGCTCGTGTTTTCCTAGTATTTAAGTCGGGCTCTAAAACAGATGTTTCTCATTATCGCCCGATTTCTCTACTATTTGCCACATCAAACATCTTCGAACTGGCTCTTCACAAAATATTGTCTTTTAGTGTGAAAAACTCATTGATTCCAAATCAACATGGTTTTCTTGCTGGCCGCTCAACTGCCACAAATCTTGCTAGTTTCATGACGCAGACCTCCACACCTATTTCTCAGAGAGGACAGGTTGACGTAATCTACTGTGACCTGAGCAAGGCTTTTGACGTAGTCAGCCCCACACTGATTATGGTTAAACTTGCGTACTTTGACGTTGACTTGTCGATTGTAAATCTCTTGCACAACTATCTGCTCAATAGATCTTGTTATGTTGCCGTAAATGGCCAAACCTCTTCTTTGTATAAAGTGACTGGTGGGGTCCCTCAAGGGTCAGTATTAGGCCCACTCCTATTTTTAATTTACGTTAATGATGTTTCTTTTGCCATTCGTAATTCTTCTTTCTTCTTGTTTGTCGATGACATCAAGATATTTAAGGAAATTCATTCAGTTAACGACTGTCGCTTGCTGCAGTCAGATTTGTTTTCTTTTTTTTTTTCCGAATGGTGCAACGGCAATAACCTTTCTCTGAATACCTTAAAGACAAAATTCATGTCTATCACTCGAAAAACATCTAGCGTGTCATTTCAATACACTGTCAATTCTGTGTCGTTATAGGGAACCCAAGCTCAAGTTTGCGGCGCGACGACAGCGCCGCGCCAGCCTCGCTGCGGCTCTGTCGGAAAACACTGAACCGTCGCGCGGCCGACTCAGCCCCTTTCACGGTAGCGGTAGCGCACGTGCGCTCGCGTTCTTCTCTCGGTGCGGGTAACTGTGGGGCCGTCAGCTCGGCACGTTGAACCGAGAGGCTTGCTGTGCGAAGCTGCGCATTTCCACGATGGCAGAAGCGACCCCGCGGAAGCGCAAGCGTGGTCCGAAGTATTGCGGTTTAGTGGCCAGCCACAACAGTGCAGACAAGGCACACGATTCACGTGTTAAACTGTATCGGTTCCCGGGCGTGTCGCACGAGAAATAAAGGCGGCAAGCGTGGATAGCTGACAGCGCTGTCTCGCCTTCTATTTTGGCTGTCTGAGTTCATCGCTTTCGTTCGTTCCGACTACCTGAATCGGTAAGTAACGGGGCGCATGCACGCAGCGACTACAGTAATGATTACTCGCTGTCTTCTCGCATTGTTAAAGTCCAGTTACGGTTGTAGGTGAAGCAACTTTGTGTTTTGATTCCCCGTGCTCGTGAGACCTACCCGTCGTTGTTGAACGTTCACATTCGCGTTATACCGTTAGCGTTGCGCGGTTGGTTGAATTCAACTGAACTCCGCACATTGTCAGAAGTTCGGCGCCTGCATTTCACGCGTCGGGAAGGCTGCTTTATCACGCCGGAACGGACGTCTGTGCATTTTCAGCAAGCTTTGACATCGTTCTGCAGGTTTGCTTTGTTTTTGTCACTTTATTGGGGTGATATATATTTAAGCCGCTAAATATAACTGGCACTTCATACATGCTTTGCAATTGCAACCTTGAATTAACCACCTTCTGACTTTGTGCGATTTTCTAGCCGCGTTCACGCAACAGGTTTTATACGCCTGTCAAGTCGGTATCATAAAAAGAGACTGCAAGCATGACGCGAGAGCCGAAAAAACGAGGCGAGCAGTTCATCTTGCTTCACAGTGGTTGAAGCTCAGCTAGCTGCCTCGCGTCTTAATCGGCGGGTGATTCTCCAGCGGCACGGAGGACTTGACTCTAACCTTCTCAGGAAGCAGTGCCATGGCCGTATAATCTTTTTTTTCGCACGCCGCAAACGTTTGTTCACGAAAGTACACGGCTGCTACTGTAAGCATGCCATATCAAAACAACAATCATATGATTCGTAGTCCACGCCGCAGAACATCGATAGCGTGTACGGCTTCATTTCGGAGTGCATGTGGACCATTATTCATCTTTAACGTGACAGAATGAGACTTACCTCGAGGTATACGTCCTACACGGTGTAATCGCGACTTGGGAAATGCATTTCGCTTTGAGTCGGGCGTGGTTGTCGTCGATCGTCTGCTCTTCACCGTTAACGTGATTGACGAGCTTTCCTCATTTTATCAAGTTCGCTTTGCGGAAGTGCCAGTCAAGCTTGAAGATCCTTTTGAAGCCGCACTACACGCGGTACATTGTGAGACGCCGCAAGTGCACCGCGAGAGCTCTGCACGTGCACGGAAGCGAGCGGCAACGCGGTGGCGAGAAGGGAAAGCGCTCGCTGATCACGCCCCAGTTTCTCTTTTTCTGCCAGAGATGGCGCTGCCTGTCAAGAGCAGCAGCGCCGCTAAGCGTTGCTTGAAAAGCCTATGCCAGGTTTATGAAATCAGTGATCTTGGTTTTGTTGTTGATAGCACGTTAAACTTTTCTGCTCACGTTAAGCGTGCTGCTATGCGGGGCCTTCGTTCTCTCGGATGTGTTTGTAGAATATCTCGAGAATTCAGTTCTCCTATAGCCCTTCACAAATTGTACACCGCAATATGTCTTCCACAACTTGAGTATGCGTCCGTGATATGGAATGGCATTGCTCAATCCAGCGGTAACACCATTGAACGGGTCCAGAAAAAATTCCTCAGCATATATAACCATCGCTTTGCTAGAAATCACTATGGATCTCGTTGAAATACTGCTGGATTATTATCATTGCCATCACTTCACTGCCGACGAAATTGTTCTGATCTGTTATTTCTTTACAAGCTAGTTCATTGTATCATATCATGCCCTGTACTTCTCAATTGCGTTAATTTTCGAATTCCGCGTAAGTTAACCAGAGAGAACAGACCATTTCATGTACCCGCCTGCTTCTTCCAACACTCTACCATTCACAGAATACAAAGTCTCTATAATGTTAATTTTCTTGATCTTGACGCTTTTCATAATCCACAGTCATTGCTTTTATCCGAGCTTTTTACTGTCTTGACATAGTATGGCACAATGTGCAAAGTCTTCCCTTCTCCGTCTTTTCGCATAGTTGTATATATATGCAATATTATTTTTCATTCCCCGTCAATATTTCTCGTGTTGTCTTATTTTACTCCTCCCCTTTTGTGTTCATTTCTCTTTGTCTACGCGTTTTTGCTCTTGTTATTTCTGAAGACTATCTGAATTGTATTGTTTATTTTTATTGTTTTATTTTTGCGTGCGCCTGCACAAAGATCTTACGGTTGTTCCTGGGCACGTTAAATAAATGATTGATTGATTATTATTATTATTATTATTATTATTATTATTATTATTACTATTATTATTATTATTATTATTATTATTATTATTATTATTATTATTATTATTATTATTATTATATTATTCATGCACAAGGATATGCAAGGATATGCATACAGAAGGACACGGAGTCAATAAGGACAGAGCAGGCTGAGAACTGCCCCATGAAGGGGAAAAATAGCTGCCTGCTTTTCTTTTTCGGTAGTTGATAGAGGACAGTATGTATCCAAATGTGAAAATCAGTCATCTTACCTTATGTTGTTTTTTACACTATACTGAGTCAACACTGCTCAAGTGACGTTTAAACCAATGCTGACGCAGTTGGTACCGAGCCCCGGAAGTGCGTACACAACCTGTTCAACAGCCTTCAAGTACAGCTGGAGGAAGGCGTTCCCATTCCTGTGAGTGTACATTGCCGTGCCAGCTATTCGGCAGGAACTGTAGATATGAAGTTGAGAGCCGGATGGATTTTCGTCTAGTCGAGACGAGTCATTACCAGGGCGAACAGGGCTTCAAAGTAGTGGCTGAAAAGTCGAGCAAGTTTCGCGTTCGGCTTCGTCCGAGCGTGTACTCCGTTTCTCGCCGTGATTCTTCGCGACAAGGCGAGATTTCGTCGAGATTTCGACTTCACCAGCCTTCTCAACGCGTGCGTCCGTCACATGATGTGATCAGCATGCCTAATCGTGTACTTAAAGCAAGGCTTTCACTTGTGAACTTGTATAAAGTCGAGTCCTAGAGGGAGGCGGCTTATAGGAGTAAACAGGACTTTCTTCGCACCGCTTTTTGGGCGGAATAAAGAAAAAAATCCGAGGTAAAACTTTGAGAAAAGCGGCGAGTGACGCAGAGAAAGGCACTCACAACACTGATATAAAATTACGAGGGCTATTCAAAAAGTAAGGGCCGTTTGCTAATATTTAAATGTTCACACATTAGAATGAAGACTTAATTGTGCAGCGCCATCTGCTAATTCTTCGCGAAGGTACTGAAGTTACTGTCCTGACTCAGTAGTCGTCTGCTTGTCGGGGAATGCAAACGACAATGTCTGCGAAAATCGTTGCTCGCGCCTGTTGTGACGTGCGAGCTGTAATTCGATTTTTGCTTGCAAAAGGATCATCGGCTTCTCGGATTTATGCGGAGTTGTGCCTAGTTTATGGACGTGAAGGGATGAGTCAAGGAAAGGTAATGAAATCGTGTAGAGACTTCACAAATGGCCGCACAAATGTGCACGACTAAGAGCGGAGTGGAAGGCCCAGAATCTAGACCAATGAAACTGCTCAGCAAGTGGACAGGGAATTGCGATTAGATCGAGGACTGACAGTTAGTCGTCTGTCGGATGAATTTCCTCTTGTCAGCCGCACTACAATTTGCGCGATTGTAACTGAAAAGCCCAGATATCACAGTGTGTGCAAATTGGGTACTAAGAATGCTTACCGACCAACTCAAACAGCAAAGAATTCTTAGGTGGCGAAATTCTATGCAGAAGGATTAAATAAACTGGTGCAGAGATACTAAAAGTGCTTAGCATTTAACGGTGATTATGTAGAAAAGTGAAGTAGTCTTGTGCTAAACTAAACCAGCCAATAAAAACTTCTACTAATGAATATTTATTTTGGGGGGGGGGGCCAAACGGCCCTTACTTTTTGAATAACCCTCGTATAATGTGGACAAAATATGCACTAGAGCAATCGTAATTTTTAAAAACTATATTAATTAATTCACAGACATCGTCTAAGCACTGCCTACACTAAGAGTTTCCTACATAGGATAAGAAAAACTGCGCTACATGTACATGTGAAGAGGCAGAAGAGGACATAGAACACCTCCTTCTACACTGCAAAAATTATGCTGTTCCCCGTAAAAAATTCTTAGAAAAACTAGATAGATTGTATAGGCGGCCGCTATCATTAGCAAGAGTTTTGGGTCCATGGCCAACAGAAACCTTTCATAACATTGCTGCACGCGCCATAGTACAGTTTTTAGAAGAGACGGAAATATCAAAAAGATATTGATTCACATTTGTAATTATTCTTACATTGCGATACTTCCGGTCACATGTTTCGCGTTGCCTCTTGTGATTCAAGACAGCTGTGTTTAAAGTGTGGGCAATGCCCAATGACTTTTGTGTGATGTCATCGCATTCTAAAAAGGACTGTGAGGTGAACTCTTCGGCAATGTGCGAACGTTTACTGTGTGTCTTGTGTGTGAACATTGTTGTCGACACGTGGACATTATGAATGACGTGAGAACATTCCTTTTAAAAGGACGTTGCCGTGAGTGAGTGTACTTTTATTTATAAGCTCGTGACGCTAATTAATACGTTAAGGGAAGAGGAGTAGCCGGAGGAGTATGGGCACCAACCTCTCCTTAAAGGGACCGACAACTGATTTTTTTCGACCCATTCTTTTACGGTGCGACAGAATGCTCACCCTTCGCAGTGTTTGTAGCTGCAGTAGTTAATCCCAGCATGTTTGTGTACAGCGCGTTAATTAAGTTAATCCCAAAAGCACGTAGTTATTTTACAAGCAGTATTTTTCGATCTGAAAGGCTCTAAACACGGACGCACCTTTCCTCCAGCAACGCTGAGAATTGATAGCGATGCCGCCAGCCCTTCTCGCGATTTGTGAAAGCTATCGTTGTTCTGCTTTCGCAGGAGTTCCTGCAACTATGCTTAACCACTTCTATTTATAGCTTTTCAGCTATTTTTGAAAATAACAAGCTGATACCATGAGATGATGTGGCATTATACACATTCCCTGTATTTGTACCACGTTGTGTGCGCATGCGTCCAAGGTTGCATGCGCCTGTGTCATGCATGGCTTGTCTCGGCGTCGTTACTCTCTCGATGCACGAGCCCAGCCAAGTCATCGAAAACGTCACTACGATTATACGAGGCCGCGCCGAGTTACAACGCACGTCATTTCTGAGACGAAGTGTAGCTAGCAAAACTATGTCGCTCCAAAATCTTAGCGACCTGAAAACTTTGTGCACGGTTGCATGAGCACGCTGAAAAGTTGCTCTAGACGCGCTGACGAGCATGGGATCATTACGTCACGCGAAGACAGCGCCACTTTAATGCATACTACTAACACAGGCCTATATGTACATTTTAATGGAGTAATACCTTTATTTATAAAGAAACGAACAATATTTCGATACTAACACAAAAATCGTCGATCGCGTACATCAATCAACGGTCACGTAGCCGGGTTCATCGGATCGTTCATGTTATTGCCGCCAGAGGCGCCACAGGTAATTTCTCGCGACTATTAATTAAGAAATAAAAATATAAATCCACCGCTCACGAAAAAGTCAGGGTTGGTTTGAGTCAATGCAACGGACAATCTTACCATCAGTGGAGTCATCTCATTTCATGTTCTGGGCAGTTGTCAGTCCCTTTAAACACATTTAATTAAAAAAAAAATATTCGAATTGTAAGTGAATGGCGGGGAGCCCAACATCATCGGAACGCTTACAGAGTGAGATACGCAGGAATTATTGACTAATGTTGACAAATGTAGGCTATGAGATCTTACAGCAAAGTAGTAAGACAATACATTTGTACTGCTATGTCTTTCCCTCATTCCGTTAAATTCTTTGTACATTGTGACGATTACCCCTAGAAAAAGTAGGCACAAATGTTTATACCTTTCGCATTCGTTTTGCACTTGTCTTGCGTTTCACCTAGAGGAAGGGGATAATTTTTTCTGCTAACAGCCCTTTCTGTCTGCTTTACTCACAATCTCTTCAGCTGCCTAAGCCGACTACTGACCGAGTTAAGGTACTTGCCGCGGGCTGCTTGGCTGTCCGGGCTCTCAGTAAAATTCCACAGTATGGCTGCGTACCCGCTTCATCGGTGAGCATGATCCCAAAGTTTCTTCTTTATTTTTCTGCGTTGGCATTTGTTCATTTAAGTGCCTATGCACAGCAAAGTGCCATGGTAATGGTTACCTTTGACAAAACAAACATAAAAAAGCCGGCAGATCCCACGCATTGTGGGAATCGATGTAATGCGAAGCAGCCAACAAAGAGCTGCATACATCGTCTTGTATGTCACTAAGGAAAATGCGTGTCATGGTTTTCATGTTAACTCCTATTATTTATGTTCGTCACACTGTCACGTCGCGCAATACTAATTCCGGGGTAGATCAAGCTAGCGAAACGGCCGCAAGCGCCCCATGAGCGTGGCACGTAAGTCATGCTGTACATGACATGCGTGTCATGATTTTCATGTTAACTCGTGTTATTTATGTTCGTTACACAGTCACGTCACAAGATACCAATTTTGGTGTATATAAAGCTAGCGAAACGGCCGCCAGCGCACCATGAGCGTGGCATGTAAATCATGCTGTACATGACATGCGTTTCATGATTTTCATGTTTTGACTTAATATTTATGTTCGTCACGCAGTCACGTTACGCCATACCAATTTTGGTGTACATTCGATTAACCAAGCGACCAGGAGAGCACAAAGTCGTAGGCGGCTAGATAGATAGATAGATAGATAGATAGATAGATAGATAGATAGATATATAGATAGATATATAGATAGATAGATAGATAGATAGATAGATAGATAGATAGATAGATAGATAGATAGATAGATAGATAGATAGATAGATAGATAGATAGATAGATAGACAGATAGATAGACAGATAGATAGATAGATAGATATAGATAGATAGATAGATAGATAGATAGATAGTAGATAGATAGATAGATAGATAGATAGATAGATAGATAGATAGATAGATAGATAGATAGATAGATAGATAGATAGATAGATAGATAGATAGATAGATAGATAGATACGCTCAAAGTCGCAGAAGTTCGCTAAGAAATGCTTCGCATTTAAAAGACTGCCATAGAACAGGCAGGTGAATAAAATATTCATCTTCAAAACACAGCGCTAGTTTAAACATGGACAGAAAAAACAGCAAACGAGGACGGGCACTGTCCTCGTTTGCTGTTTCTTCTGTCCATGTTTAAACTAGCGCTGTGTTTTTAAGAAGAATCCGTACCAACGAGCTCGCATCCAAACTCTTCTAGGATAAAAGATATTAACCTGCAAACGTACACTGTTGCGGTGGGTTAATATGCGGGAGAGTATTTGGGATACCTGCATCATGAATAGAATAAATACTTCGATTGCGCAAGTGTGATATTGCAAACGTTCTGTGGAATCCGGCAGGCCTGACATTGGGTCAAGCCTGATAGTGGTACAAAATAGATAATGGCAAAATACAAAAAAACAGGCTCGATAGAGGCAGCCTGTGCGACCGCAAGTGAATAGACGAACTGTCTGTTTGCTTTAATAAGCAAATCAGGCTTGAACGCCAATAACTGTAACGACCTTCCCGCTACACATCACCGCGATCGCTGACCCATCCCTTTTTTCATCTGCTGTTGCTCACCACTTGTGTGTTTAGCGACGGTCAATTATATCTTGATCACAGCGTCTGTCCCACTCCTAGTGTAACGTCCACCTTTAAGGAAGTCTTCAATATAACCAAAAATGAAATGAAGTTAGGATAATTTGTCGCTGGGGGGTGTTTAGGTATTGCTTTTTTTATCGCGTAATTCAGTACGGAACGGAGCCATTAACCAGCCAATCTGAACCGGTTGCATAGGCTGTACATTTGGGACGACGCGTTATATCTATTGTGAAGTGATTGATTGTGGCAAGCAACAAAAAGGAGCTACTTCTGCAGCCCTTGTAGGGAGAACGTGCGGTGCGGGCGTCCTCACGTCAGCTCTTCCGTCGGACAACCGAAAAAGCCAAGAGAAGCAGCACATGGCTACATATGTGTATTCGCTATAGCGGCACGTGTGTGCCAGGGTATAATGAGGTCCTCCCCATCCCCCCTTCACCTTTTCTATCAGCCACCCAGAGGCGAAACCAGGGGGGGGGGGGTTCAACCCCCCCCCCCTCCGAAAATTTTCAATTTTGCATATGTATATACGCACGCACACATACAAACGCACGCACGAACATACATAAAGTATGGTTGAATCCCCCCGAAAAAAGTTTCTGGCTACGCCCCTGCAGCCACCACAGGGGTGTATGGTGGAGGAGGGAAGAGGGGTCCCAGAGGACCATCTTTCCCGAGTGCTCCGTGCGGATGGCCGCTCCGCACGTTGGTTCAAATATTCCGTCTACTCTATATCTTCTATTAACTTAATCGCTTGCAAGAGAATCGACAACTGGGCTAGTTGTCGATTGCCTTCCCTGTGACACTGAGACGTGCTTCCCTTGCGGGTCGCAGAATATAGCACACCTTTTTTCTTTTCTCAACGATAACCCTACCCCCATTTACAGCATCTAAACTTTCAGCCACTTGCAGTGATGAATTTGTGCCGGCAGTGTACTTCGGGCCGTCAAGCATGGACCCCCCAAAAAGGCAAAAAGGCTGAAGAAAGCATTTAGATTTAATCTATAAGACCATGCTCAAGGCGCTGCACGTCGGTAGCAGCTAGGTTACTGCCGACACGTTCAAAATGCTACGTTCTATGCGCTACTTTTTCCGGGTCTCTTTCTTTTAATCTTAGTCGCTCTCTCATGGTTTTCTGTTCTTCATATATCTATAACTCATCTACATAGTTGTACATTGACTTTTGTTGTAAACCTTTACCTTTCTTTCATTTGGTCTTTTTTTCTCTTTCAGATTGTAGAAACGTACGAGTGCATTTACAACTATGAGGAAGAAAAGGAAGAGGTGAGATGTCCAGTAGCTCAAATGAAAATCGTAACAAAAACGACGACGTCATTGCACGTTCTAAAGCTCGCCGCGTATCAGGCCCGTAGCCAGGGGAGGGGGGGGGGGCGAAATTTTGATGACACATAGTGTTTTATCGAAAATAAATCATGAAAATAGGCGTTTTTCTCAAATAGTCATGGTTTTCAGCAAGTGCCCCCCCCCCCCCCCCCCCCCCCCCCCGAAAAAAGTTCCTGACTACGGGCCTGCCGCGTATGCTTGCACGCACACAAGCGCACAGCGGTTAATATTGAGATAGGCCGTAATATGTATACGTACTTTCTGAGTCCTTGAGGGTGTAGATGAGTCTTCTGGATAAAAAAGGGAGTAGTACTGACAAAAAAAAGAAAAAAGAAGCCCACTTAAACTTTCAAATAAATTGGCAGTTTGAGCTTATTTCCGACTAACTGCAATTTGTAAACGTGTAGCATGTTGCGCATTAAAAAAACTGTAACCTAGGAAGATTGATAACTGGGCTACTCGGTATACAATAGTGTTTTCTTGCTTCTGTAAGCACAAACCGACGCTTCTTCGTAATAAAAGAAAGTAACGTGCGGAGACACGAACACCAGGCATCACGAAGACAACCATTTCCGCACGCTTTAACCTCTTTCATAATTAAACCCTACCAGCTAGCTCAACTTTCTGTCGTCCAAAGCTCATTTGTTGCGTCTCGCTCATCTGTGCCGTGTGTGTTTGCGCTCCACCCGCTGCACCGCTCCCCACCACCATCATAGAACAACAAAAGCTCACGGGATCCCTTATGCATTCATCTAAGTCGACTCGAAGGTGAAAGCCATCTTATTTTTATCCTGAGTCGATGTGTTGATCCTGTCCCTCCACCCTGCAAAAGCTTTCTGCACCTAGCGTGGTTTTGCACGGCCTCTAGGATCGGAGGCACCTCACCTGGTTTCGCACTGCCTTCGTGATCCAACCTTTGACTAAGCTACGATGTCACGTGATGACGGCATCATTTGACATTGTCACACGTGACGTCACGCCAGAATTTGTGACGTCATGATGACATCACGAATTTTAGCGACCTGTGATTTTTTGCATCACTCGTGCTGTGCCCGACGCCACGGGACGCCGACGCCGAAGGTCAATTTTCGCGTTTGATGAGGCATTCAGGGCTTTCGCCTTAAAAACAGTGAAACGTTTTTCCCGTCACTTGTATGCTTTCCTCAACGAGCGACGTCTGTTGCTCGTTTGCTATTCAAGCGAAGCTTGTTGTAACTCACGTACTTCTGCGGCGGCGTCGTACGCGAGAACCAGGCGCCGGCGAGTGTACAGAAATGCGGGCTTCGAGGATGCGCCAGTCATATGCGTATCTGTATGCACCGTTTTCAAACACACAACTGTTGGTCTCTCGATCGCGGGTTTGTCGGCGATCAACCGTATCCCATACGGCAATTTGATCTTTTATCGGGGTCCCTTGTCACTTCACGTTGTCACATTTCATTGTTTCCTGGATATGCGTGGGCATGACCATTGTTGCCTGTAGCAGCTGAAGTGTTGCGCTGCTAAGCACGCGCATGACGGTCCAATTTCTGCTATTCGTGAAGGAAACAGTTAGGAGGGGAGCATTGAGAATGCTATAGAGAAGAATGAATGAAGAAAGAAAGAAAGAAAGAAAGAAAAGAAAGAAAGAAAGAAAGAAAAAAGAAAGAAAAGAAAAGAAAGAAAGAAAGAAAAGAAAGAAGGAAAGGAAAGAAGAAAAGAAAAAGTAAGGAAAAAAGAAAGAAAGGAAGGAAAAAGAAGTAGGAAAGAAGAAGGAAAAAGGAAAGAAAGGAAGAAGGAAAGAAAGAAAGAAAAAGAGGAAAGAAATGAAAAAGAAGGAAAGGAAGGTAAAGGAAAGGTGAAAGAAAGAAAGAAAGAAAGAAAGAAAGAAAAAGAAAGAAAGAAAAGAAATAAATAGGGAAAAAAAAAGAAAGAAGGAAAGAAAGAAAGAAAGAAAGAAAGAAAGAGAGAAGCAGCCCATCATGCACGCACATGCCAAGCTTCGCTTGTGCCAATTTTTCCCGATAGGGTAAGGGTTTCTTTTTTTTTTTTTCGTTTACCATTACCGCAAAATAAACACAAAGAAACGAGCAAAACAACAGTTCACTATCAGACGTGAACAGGCGGCTTGAGATAAATTATGCGAAACTGCCTTTGGTATCGAAATGCAACACTTAAAGCGGGGACGTATGTACGAGTATTTAGGAGGCTATACATATGGTAATACAGTTGCACATAGGAACGGCATTATGTGATAGGCACGAGGGTTTGCAAACACCAGCCTTTCGAGCGTATGGAAGAGCGCGCTTCAAGCTTGTGTTGTAGTTTTAACGATGTTTGCAAAACAGAAAAAAAAACTTGTTTTTTTTTCAAAGCTCAGGAGCCCACATTTTCATGCTGCTGCGTCCGAACGTGCGGAAGCCTATGCAAATGAAATTTCGTTTAGAAATCTATTCTCGATAACAACAAGAACGCATTATATCACGACGCAGCCGGCAGTCGATCGCTGCAATAACAGCGGGCTTGGAGGATACGAAGAAATTTCTAGATTAAACGAAAACATTATTCTAAGCGATAAAGGGGGCGCAATGAGCAATGACAAACAAGTTGTTTATGGAAGCGGTGTAAGAAAGGCAGCACGTCAAGATAATAACACGAAGGGAAAAAATCGGTCTCGAACTATATACATGAACAAGAGATATAGACACAGAGAAAGAGTTTAGTTTTAAACAGACGAAGTCTTGTATGCTAATAGCAAAGCTTGCCACTTGAAGTAAGCATAATTGAACTGAAGAAGCACATCAGCGAAATAACACAATGATTCCAGTAAAGCTCTTGTTTGGCCTAGTTCGCGCATTCTTGTGTACGTTTTGCGCCTGTCCTGTGGTTTCTTCGTCCGTTTTTTTTTTTCGCGCAGCCCTGCTATATGTGTTCATAATGATTCGTAAGTGTTGATATGTATACACATCTCCGGGGGAGGGGGGAAAGGAAAGGAAGTGATAATAATTATCAATATGCCTAGAACTACGTTTACTCTCATAACCTCTGCTTGTTCAAGTTCGAAGCAGTGTTTTATTTTCTTTAAGTTTAGGTGGTTCATTAAAATTTATGGGTAAGCTTTTCTCCTTACTTCTCTGCGTTTTCTTCCCCCGAATGGACACACTGTTGATTCACTGGGAGGAAATGCGTAATGGGCTGAACGTGACATTGCGCTGCTTACGTACGCAAGCGTCCTGTTATTAAGTGTGTAAGCCTTTATTATATATGTTTTTATCGAATTGTCAGTATATCTCTATTTCCTTAGTAGCGTATGGACCACTTGACGCCCTCCCCTTATGGAGTATCCCCCCCCCCCTCAACCAGAAAAAAAATGGCGCCCGCGAGGTTAAAGAAATGCGGCTGTGGAAGGTGCGCCGAGCACGTGCATGTTTGTATGCGCCGCCTTCCAATAATTGAAGCTCTGTCGTTCATGGGCTTGTCGGAGGTCAGCCGTGTTTCATACGGCAATCTGGTCGTTTATCAGAGTTATCGAGGTTACTTGCCATGTCACGTTGCCACACTTCTTTGTTGCTTGGATACGAACTCACGAACGTCGCTGTTGCCCGTAGCAACTGAAGTGTTTCGCTGCTAAGCACGTGGTTGGAGGTTCGATTCCCGCCATGGAGGAAGGCAACAGTCAGGAGGGAGCATTGCGCAATGAAGAAAGAAAGAAAGAAAGAAAGAAAGAAAGAAAGAAAGAAAGAAAGAAAGAAAGAAAGAAAGAAAGAAAGAAAGAAAGAAAGAAAGAAAGAAAGAAAGAAAGAAAGAAAGAAAGAAAGAAAGAAAGAAAGAAAGAAAGAAAGAAAAGTAGTACGCCAGGCGCGCACACGTCCAGGTTTTCCTGTCCAGGGCAAGGGCTCCAGCGTTTTTGTTACAAGCAGAATCCTTTCTCTCCCACAAATGCTGGATGAAGGGGATAAAAGGACCCCGTAACTTTTTTTTTTTTTTGCGTGTCTGCAATTCCTCTCTGTTTATAAGTTGTTTGTTTCAACGGGCTCAACAGTTTGATTCGCCGCAGCGCATTTTTTGTAGATACCGCGCTTGTTGCTTTGAAACCGCAATGCCCCGCAAATAAATATTGCACTGCCGTAAGGGATTAAAAATAAGCGTGGGACGGCCGCGAACTTTCAGTACATGACGCACGAAACCATAGCTTGATGGTTTCATTCCTGAAACAGTGTCGACGTGTGAACGCACTTGAAATTGGGAACGAGGCTTTGAACTTTATTCTGCCATTTTTTTTAACGTTGTTTAGAACTTATGTGGGCATACTTCGGCTCTTGTCCCAAGCTTTGCAGAAGGAGGGCGTTTTCCATAAAAATAGCGTCTGTTAACGTTTATGTTGAAATGAACTAGGTCTTTGGCTCACTTTGTTGAGCTTTGTTGAGTCTGTCTGAACAACTTGAGACGTCTGGAGATTATACACCGTGATTGCTCAGAGGGTGCCGCGTTTCGCTGCTTTGTAAGAGGCCACTGGTTCGGTTCAAGGGCGGCGGCGGCTACGGCGTTCCGACAGGGCAAGAATTGGAAGCATGTCGTGTGTTGTTCTTTGGATATAGCTTGAACAAACGCGTGAGACAAAATATTTGAGAGGTAATACTTTTAAACTCCTTAATCATGCAAAAACAAGATCAATATATAGTTTGGCGATGATTGGCGATAACGATACAAGCAGCAGTACTTCTTATGAAGAGTGTGTGATTGGTCATTTTGTTGTCTATACGTTCTGACGAAGGTTATGATAATTATAATGATAAAAGCAAGGTGACAGAGGCAGAGTTGACGTTGGTTTCCTCGTTGATTTATTTATGTATTACCACGAAATACTTCAAATATTTTCCCACGTGCACCTTGTAAGTCTCAAATGACCTACAGTTCCGTTATGTGTTGGTTTCTTTCAAGATGTTGAGTTAAAGAGCGTCTCGGCTACTCCATTTCTCATTGTCTGGCAACAGAAAAAAAGAAAAGGAAAGGCGGTGACGCTAAAATACTGTTTAAATTAGGCGTATTTTTGAAGACCCACACACGATGCCAATATGTCAGGGTACCGCAAGGGATACATCTTCAATCAATCAATCAATCAATCAATCAAATCAAATCAATCAATCAATCAATCAATCAATCAATCAATCAATCAATCAATCGATCGAATCAATCAATCCAATCAATCAATCAATCAATCAATCAATCAATCATCAGTCTTAATGAGTCGCATGCAGATGCAACCTCATTACTGAGTATTCATTTATTTAGTTATATGGCATCCGACACTTAGTATCTAAAACGTGGTTTTTCTGATTCTTGCTGATGCCGGATCCCTTATAGTGATAACTCTTAATAATGTGGTACTCTATTGCACCTAGCCTCTGTAACGTATAAAATGCGTTTTCTTTTTTTTGTATAAAATGACAAGGAGCTAGAGATTGCCAACAAAGTTTGAGACATTGGAAATCTGACCGATTTCTTTGAACTCGCCCATTTTTACGAGTGCACTTTATTGCAGGTGCTGGCATGCGAAGGCATTCACCCAAGGTTTGACCTGTGACTTTTAGTGATATTTTTCTTTTTTTCTCCTCTGTATCTCTTTCCTCTCTCTCTGCAAAAACGCGCTGAACGTGCTCCTCGACTTGCTTGACCCTTTCTGCTTAGTTGTGGCGTTCTGACATCATAGACAGAGCATTGTACAGAATAGTACCGCTGTTATGATCGGCCTGCCTGGCTTGGCGCCGCTTTGACGCATGAGACGTTGCGGTTAAGACTACCTGATTTTCTTCCGGGTCAGCGGTTCCAGAGATGCACCAAGAGCAGCGACAACACGAAAGTTCGTCGTTAATTATCTCAGGTTGTCTGCGCCCCTCGTAAAGTCCTTTGGGCACGCCTGACCGGACGACGGATTAGGAAGAGTTGTGGCCGTCGAGGCGGCTTGCTTTGTCGTCCAAGGTGCCCCGGACAAAGGGTCCAGCGTCTGGGAACCGTCTGCGGATGCATTTCCCACGTTCTCCGTGGCGCCTGGTGCCGCTGTTTTCCACAATTCGTGGTCTGCCTGGCGCAACATACCATCACTGCAACAGACTACGAAATGACTTCCACGTAAGACTCAGCGTTCTTCGTGCTGTGCCGTGTAGTGCGCGGTGGGCAGTGTTCTTCCCTCGCCATGGGACGAACTGGACGTGCCTCTTTCTCCTTTCGTGGGTTGGGAAGGAGGCGGCGTTTCACCTTCCCCTTTTGGGGGCGGAGGTGAAGATGGAAATTTTCATTGGACTGTCCTGGCCTCATTGTCTTTTTCTGCAGGGAACCCTCGGAAGGCCAGGACATAAAATGCGGAGCGCCGATGCGCTCCCGACAAGCTCTCACAAGTTCTCTCAGCTAGTTGATGTAGTCAGGGTTCTGCCCAGAGGACCGGAGCCAGCCAGAGTCCCGGGGAGATGTCGAGGAGAGGAGCCCGGAGCTGTTAACAGTAAGGTTAATTACATTTATTTACAGGTAGCGTGTTGCTACATGGGGTTAGCATCATGGAAGCTCTCGAGCTTCTGGGAGCTTCTCGGAGCTTGTGAGAGCTTGAGAGAACTTGTGAGAGCTTGTCGGGAGCGCATCGGCGCTCGCATTTTATGTCCTGGCCTTCCCAGGGTTTCCTGTAGGAAAAAACAATGGAGGCCAGGACAGTCCATGAAAATTTCCATCTCTCACCTCCGCCCCAAAGGGGAAGGTGAAACGGCGCCTCCTTCCCAACCCACGAAAAGGAGAAAGAGGCACGTCCAGTTCGTCCCATGGCGAGGGAAAAAACAGTGCCCACCGCGCACTACACGGCCACAGCACAAAGACGTTGAGTCTTACGTGGAAGTCAATTTCGTAGTCTGTTGCAGTGATGGGTATGCGGCGCCAGGCAGACCACGAGTTGTGGAAACAGCGGCACCAGGCGCCACGGAGGAAACGTGGGAAATGCATCCGCAGACGGTTCCCAGACGCTGGGCCCTTTGTCCGGGGCACCTGACGACAAAGCAAGCCGCCTCGACGGCCAACACTCTTCCTAATCCGTCAGTCGGTCAGGCGTGCCCAAAGGGTTTTACGAGGGCGCAGACCACCTGAGCTAATCAGACGAACGACTTTCAGTGTTGTCACCGCTCTTGGTGCATCTCTGAAACCGTGACCCGGAAGAAATCAGGGTAGTCTTAGCCGCAACGTCTCATGCGTCAGAGCGGCGCCAAGCCAGGCAGGCCGATCATAACACCGCCAACTTTTGCGACTGGATTAGACGCCAATGTATTATAGCTCTAAAAAGCGCATTGTTAAGGAACACACGAGAAATAAATGTATTAAAAAATCCCTTGTAGTTAGTAGCCATTGCACGTAGTTACCTCTTTTGAAAGTCGATGTAATGTTAAAAAAGGAGAGTGGTTGAAGCGAAGCAGCTATTTTCCTTTGAACATCTTACTAGTCTCTGTGAACATGAAAAATTGCATAAAACATGCCTGTAAGGACAGAAACGGCGTAAGATTACAAATCCACTTTTGAACAATACTAGCAACAGCAGCAGCATAGTACAGTAGCAATAGCGCGCTCCTACTACTACTACTACTACTACTACTACTACTACTACTACTACTACTACTACTACTACTACTACTACTACTACTACTACTACTGCTGCTACTACTACTACTACTAGTAGTAGTAGTAGCAGCATAAAGACTACTAGTAGTAGCTAGTCGTAGTATGCGGAAAACTATCAGAATCGCATGGTAGCCTTTCACTAAATATCACATCCTGTGATTTCAGGTTCAACAGACGCCGTGACCAGGCTGCAAATCACTTGGAGCGATCTTTTCTGGCTTAGGAAGAGCTCACAAACCACGCTCTAGACGCAATATATGCACAAATTACTCAGGCTGCAAACCGCCGCCAACATGAAGTCACTGACGCATCTGCTAACCCACGTTGAAAGACGGAGACGCGCGAATCTAGTGCCAAATAAGATGGGACGTGTCGTGCTCTGCCCTGCTGTCGTTGTTTGACATAACTGTTAAGAAGATACGTGTGACGAAGAAGCAGCGCCAACTATTCCTTCTTCTCAGTCAGAAAAAGATAGAAAAGATTCCCGTGAGGCAACACTGAACATAGAAACACGTCATGATAAGCTGTCAAAGCTCATACGTAACGTAACTAGAGATAACAGCTGAAGATTACGCAAACACTTAGATTCCCGACATTAAAAAAACTCACAGTGCGGAATCATCATGACATATCTCTACATCATCATGGCCGACGCTTTCTCCTCGCTTATAAGTCACTCGCGGGGGAGAGCCTGAGATAGAAAATATCTAGGCTAGTCCATTTCCTTTGTTTCACGTCAAATATAACTATATATAAAGAAAAGAAATTGGGGGACGCTTAAGCTTCGCCTTTAAGAGTTGAATGCGATAGCGATATCCTGGCCCTAGTGCGCACTTAGAACACTACGAGTGTTTAACAGAATGCGCGCACTAAGGTGTGTGCCTTATGTAATGGGTAGCATGCTTTAAAGCAGGAGCAATTATGCGCGAGAAACTTTTTCGAAGTTGCGGTGCACCCACTACGTGGTCTTAAGGGAATACGCGCAGTAATGTGTGTGCCTTTTGTAATGGGTGGCTGTCTTTAAACCACCGAGTCGTTATGATAGTGACATGGTGTGACGCCCGATGGCAATGTACGCTTGTACCACGCAATATTACTGCGGCATTAAATCTCGTACTGTGACACCTGTATACAGGACGCGTATTTTTGGGAAGCATGAAAGTTACTTTCAGTGCAGCTCCAAGCAGAGGCGTGGCTGTGTGGTAGAACGCCTGCTTGCCACGCAGACGGCCTGGGTTCGATTCTCTCTCAGGCGCAACATTTTTATTGTTTATTTTATTTGCAGCTTTTTCGATTTTTCGATCACGGACAAGATGATGATTTTTCGCTCACAACCAACGGCGCCTACACCGACGCCGACGGCGGAATTTCTGCGATACGAGCTCTTTAACGCTATCGCGTTAATAAAGCAATAGCGGTACGACAGACCGCTCAAACAACGTTTAGCTGTTGTCGATGTTTCCATGTACACATTGCCTCAATATGCAAAGGTATCAATGTTGCCTGTAAAGCTGGCTTTCAATCAAACAACCTTGTATGTGGAAGAAGAGAAACCAAAGGATAAAAAAATCCGACTTGTGATACAATTCCCCGATATTGTAATAATTCGGACTAACTCTCTAATCATATACAAAGGATAAGGGTAAAGCATAAAGGTATATATATTAGTGTATTCAGGCAGATAATACAAGCGCTCTTGTTTCTGTGTTGCGTCTTCAGGCCGCATTATTCACAGAACGCAGTCAAATAACCGCGCGTTCTCGACGGTTATCAGGTTAACGTGCGGTCACGTAGATGGCGCCGCAATACCGGGAAATTTTCAATGCAGCCGCACGGATAGCTTCTCTTTTCATTGAAATATCGTTGAGAGTTATGATTAAAAATAACGATAGCGGCAAAAAATGTTGAAGCAAAAAATGTGGATACGAAGTTGTTACCTTGGATACGAAATTGTATGAATACGATTCACCGAGTCAAACAAAGAAATTTATTTTCAGGATTTCCGCATGAAGTTTTGTGAGATGTATGACCACGAGAGAACTAATCATTGAGGCGAGCTACTAAACATCTTATAGACTATTTAGCCACAGGAAAATGTTCTGCCCTAAAGAACATGACCGAACTCCACATAGTGTCTGTGGGTCAAATTGGCCACTCTTTTAAATAGGAGGAATATATATTTCTCCGTTACATAAAGCGTAAGCTAAAAGAAATATTGCTGGTTAACTTAGTCCTTGGAAGTTTTTGAGGAGTAAGAAGTTGTTTTAACGCAGTATGAAACAAAATCGAACGCCAGAATGAACGTGTACCCAAAATTAGTATCACGCAAGGGGCGAAAGGGTTTCACTCGTTCTAAATATAGCTCCGGCTTCGACCGGGTCCCCTTTATTTTTATTTTATTTGCCCTTGCAGCCTTCAATGGTAGAAAAAAACAAACGCGGCGCTTGAATAGGAGTGAGCGCCTGCGCCCCAACACTCTTTGATTTACGATGTATGCTAATGTGCCAGCTCGTTCTGCTTCATAGTCGCCGCAATAAAATGAGCGACGCTTTTCAAGTGAAGAACGTGAAACGCAGGAAGCATGGCTTTTACGAGAAATCGAATTCCGTAAAAATTTCTTCATTCAAAGGAAAGGTCCGCTTCAATTGTCATCTTCCACTGCAACATTTTTTTTTTTAAATATGATTCTTGAAATATATTGATTACGAACCTTCTCGTCCAGAATGTCATAAACTTTCTTATGCAGTTTCCAGGAATACAAGACGTGCACAAGCCTCTCATAAGCAAGAATATAGAAAGACGAATATCCTCGGATATGGGCTGCATGGAGTCAATCAGACAGGGAAATAGTTGAAGCATATTGCATAAAAAATGCGGATGATACGTGTGTTCCTTCGCTGGCTCTCACCAATAAAGAATACGCATTCCTTGAAAGAAATCTGCGCACTGAACAGTTAGATGAGGTATGCGTAGGTTGAAGAGTTTAACAGATTAGGGGTGATTGTATGGGGCGTTCGTAGGGTTAATTTTTTTCCCTTGTTGCGCAGGTTTCTTCGAACCTTGGGACTTGCATGTTTTTCTTTCCGTAAATCCTAAGTTAAAGTTTAGCGCCACGTCCTGTCTGTTTCTGTAACCTCGTCTTTTGTTCTTTTTGTGCGAATTAGATGTGTCTCAAGTCAGATATAGAAAGCGTTAGTAGCCAATTTCCTTACCAATATTTACGCAACACTATCAGGGGGTTCAGCCTTTGGCTCGCGTAGTATGCACTTTTCCGAGACTCAAGAACTTGTAGCTCGCAATACATGTGCCTGGAACACATTCTGGTGCTTTCGGAGTGCTGACATGCTCAGTTAGCTCCGTAGTGAACACGAACTGCAGTTGTCCGTGCTGTACGCCCAACAACCGTTACTCCGTGGTCGTCTGCTCTTTCGCCGCCTCCGTCCGCGAGAGGCGCTGGCGCAGCTGCGCATGCGCAGCGATGGCCCTCGCTTTTCTCCATCACCCCTCTCTGCGGGTTTTCGCGCGTTCGTGTTCTTCGGAGCCCGAGCCAGTGCGTGCGTCTGTGTTCAGTCGCTTGCGCTTCACTCTCCGGGTCGGGCAAGCGGAGTCGTCGCAATGGTGTCGTAGTGTCGCCCACCGGGCAGTCAACGTCGAACCGGCGTTTTCGCGACTCCGCACGCCTCGAGGCACGACCCCGTCGGAGACGGAGAGGCACCAGACCCGAGGTCCTGTTCCTTCCGTTGACGTCGTCGTGACCGACGTCGCTAGTCGCATTCCACGATGAGCGGCCGCGTAGGAGACCTCACCGAGCAGCAGATGACAGCGCTCGACGAAGTAAGTGCCTTCGCCTCGGGGAGCCACTTCGGCTTTGCCTCCGGGGCTTGCTCTTTCAGTTACTTCTCTCTCTCTCTCCTTCTCGCGTACCTCACTCTCGCCCGTCTTCACGTACTTGATGGGTTACTAAAACTCGGTGATTTTCTCCTTTGTCGGAAGGGACGAGGCGTTAGCGCGGCGCGCTTTCGTCGACAACTGACGCAGTGGGGCGGTCCCGCGCGGAACGTGTGTAAAGGTCAGAAGCGATGCTTCGCTGACTCTTTAACGGCGCAACCGCATCATAGTCGCGTTTGGACACTGCGACACTCTTACAGCACAAAGTTGTCTCAACAGCAACACAAAGAAACATAAAGGTCTTGAAGCGTTTTCTGACTCGTCTTTCTTTTTTTTTCTTTTAAAGCGATGTAGTCCGTGAAGTGTAAACAACACTCCGGGCAGTTTGCAAACTTAGACTGTGGCGGGGCTCACGGTGGTCTTCGCGTTCACATTCGGAGTTCGTAACTGTTGCGGTAAACAGGTCACGTATGTTGCTTCGTAAAGTTGGACGAAAATGGGGCGCGTTATTTTTTTCCGCGCGACTTGATGCACGAGCGGGCGCGTTAGACACAAAAACAAAGAAAGAACAACGCATTGTTGCATTGATTTTTTTTTTGTTGTTGTTGATGCGGCGGCTAATATGCGCGATGGGAAAGGAGTAACAGGCGAGTGGATTGCAAGAAAACTGGGTCAAGGCTCCCCGAGCTTGTGTTTGTTTATCTCTGACTTTGTAAAATATGCTGTGAATAAGTAAACAAAGCGAAGCCGAGAAAGAAAAGCTCCAACTCCTCGTACCGTAAATGTGGCTTTCTCTCATGACAGAAATGCATGCGGAGAAGCCAAATTTATGCTTTGGTTGGCGGATTTGAGTTGTTGACACTGTCTCTTTAGCAGGAATCACAACAAATGACTTCGTGGCAGTGCTCGAGAAGAAAACAACAATATGAAAAGGGGCGATTTGTTTGTTGGAAGCGTAACTATGACAAAAGCTTTTTTTTTTGTCTTGTAGTTAAAGAAACGAATCACCAAGCCGCGAGCAACAGCAGTTGTTTAATTCGAAGCAAATGAGGCTGGCTTTAAGCTCTCGCAAAACTAAGTAACCGAATCCAATAATGTCATTGACAGTTGTAAATTTGAGCGGTATATATATCTGTGCGCTGATTATTTGTAGTTCTTTTTAAACTGCTTGAATGTAATTTGCTGCATTTCCGGACCGTAAGCTACATTTAGTTTTTCAATATTTCGTCTAGGACTGCTGTAATTATCACATACGCAAAACCACAGATATGTATTGTTCAGGCAGTGACACATAATAAAAACATTGTACTTTTCGCTAAAAAAAAGAACAAGAAAGAAACGCCGATAATACATATACTGCCACAGTCGTGAGAAAGCTAGCTCCTTGTCACACTCAGCGTTTTGGATATTCATCGATTTCATTGTTCCACTGCGACAGTTCTGACAGATATCTAAGCACGCCGACCTCGTCACTAAACTTTGAAACACATCTGGAAAGCTCGTTGTGCTCAATAGAGTACAAGCTTGCTAACTTAGTGATAACGATTTTTCTGGTTGTTGCAAGTTTCAACGGGAGGTCGGAGATAAGATTCTTTCCTTCACCTTATAACGGCCCTGTTATAAATTAATAATAAGCTCAAAGGTCTCTCATTCTTTGGCAGTTTCAAAAATTATGAAGGAAGGAACAGGAGAGAGAGTAAAGGCAGGAATGTTAACTAGTCTCGAATAATTGCTATGCTACCCTATGCTTGGGGGAGGGATGGGGGAGTTTAAAGATAGAGATAGAGAGAAAGACACATAGAAAGAAGGAGAAGGGTAGCACACAAACAAAAAGTCACACTCCTCACAATCACGACCTCACTGTTGGTCTACAACAGCCTGTGCAAGTCTGCAAGAGTTTTAACACTGCCTTCTTCGCATTCATCCGCGATTCCTCTTCAGGACGACATTCCATAATGGTTTCTGTCGACATCGGTCTGTCGTCAAGGCGAGCTAGAGCGATCGCGAGTGACTGTCTCCGCACGTTGTAGCGAGGAATGAATTAATGAATTAAATCTTTATTTCACGGAAGAGGACGGCTCTCGGCCGGCAGTTTGGGACTAGATGGAGAAGGGGTTGTTGGGTGAACAGCGTCAGTATTAAGCTGGTATCGGTCCTCGTTATTTCTTCGTATGCGTAGAGTTGTATCCGTCTTCGGTAAATGTTCAATACAGTCGCTCTCGCACGAGATGGTCGACCCCTTCTACACCATTCTAAACAGGCCATTTATACTAGCATGACATGTACTTATGGATCGGCATGGAGGCGAAAATGTTTGAGGCCCGTGTACTTAGATTTCGGTGCACGTTAAAGAACCCCAGGTGGTCGAAATTTCCGGAGCCCTTCACTTTGGCGTCTCTCATAATCATATCCTGGTTTTGGGACGTTAAACCCCAGATATTATTATTATTACTTATGGATCGGAGCCAGACAAGCAACTTCAAACACTTTCCGTCGATGCCCACACTGTCAGGAATTATGTAGAGAAGGTTTACACGCCCTCATTTGGAGTTTTTCAGCTTTCTCGCACAGGAAGATCGAACATTCAACTACTGCCACGCGACGACATAAGGACTTAGGAAATGTTCTGCAGCCTAATGATGAAGAACAAGAAGCACTTGCGAATTGTAGTGACGACAGTCGCAGATAATGTGCTGCAGTGCCTACTCGCTACTACCGATGACACAAAAGATTAAGAAAGTAAGGCGGCGTCAGTTACAGATTTCGAGTGGCATAACACCAGGCTATTGAGTGTCATCTGAGTATACCATGTACCGATATTGTGCGTTTAGACAAGCAGGTGACGATTTAGAGTGCTATGTACCTTGCTGCGGGAAAGCGGTAAGACTTCAATAATCCACGTAGGCAAACAATCGCATACTGCTTTACGCAGGTTAAATCACGTCTGCCTGTTTCTTATAGGGTGCAAGTAAAAGCACTTCGTTGTGTTCCGAAAGAAAGTTTGACGATTCAGAGCACTGTGTGCTCTACTATGGGAGCCGGCCCTGCCGTGCTACCAAACTTAAGCCGTGTTGAGACTACGTGCGCAACGTACGGATGGTCGGTAAGTATCGTGACCTTAAACGTAATCAACGTAATGAGCTTGTTCAGACGTTGTTGTATTTAGCGCAAAGTACGCAACGTTTGGGGCGTAAATGTTGGCGGGCCCGCGACATTTACGACAACTACTGATGCGACCGTTACGTACGACCAATGGGCAAAGCAGTTTCGGTTTTCATTTTCCGTCCCCGGGCCTTTCGTCCTCCCCAGATTCCGCGTCTTCATGCGCGTCTTGAAAGTCATGCAGTAGCGTGTCCGTGAGCTGGTTTGCCGGTGTTTATTGCGTTTTGTGCCAGTGGCCAGTAACCATGACCCGTGCGGAAGCGTCTTCGCTGTGCAGTAATGGAACACTCGTGGAAGTGCGACAGAGGCCCGCACTGTACGACCAGCGTCTGAAATCGTATCGCGACAAGCAGCTGCAGAACGACGCCTGGCTGGAATTTTGAGAGAGGTTGGAATTTTGCAGCTGAACGATTGTCGACAATGCACGAGCTGCAAAAAAAAAAAAATCACAGCATATCCACGGGGTGAATGATGATGAGTAGGGCGAAGCTCCGGAGGGAATCATCGGTAAACCGTGAAACTCTTCCGTCAAATTCGCCCAGTACATCATATAGAGAGTGTGAAACACCGTGTATATATTAAACATCAAACTTTTATTGTACTGTTGGTTTACGTGGTCCCTTCGTTATCACCGCTTTGTGATCGGTGAAATGCAGGGAAAGTGTCCGCTACCGAGCGAAAGAGAAAGCGCGCCAAGAGCGAGCGCGACTCCGAGTGAAACAGAAAGCGCGCCAAGAGCGACCGCGTTCCTCGCTCGCCCTGTGAGAATTAACGGCAAGGCTAGAGGGAAGACACGACGCGCGTAGCGTTCCTCTTCGCGGTCCACGACGTGAGGTCGGTAGCATGCCCAACGAAAGCCTGCGGAACGCGATCGTGCAAGTGCTCCGGCTTCGCGAACAATGCACGGCGTTTACTGCACATAAAGCCTCTTGCCGCCGTTCTCGTGCCGCCTCGGCTTCGCGCTCTCGTACGGCAGGGTCCTCGCGCCGTTGCCATGCCGCTTGGGCCTCTCGTTCTCGAACGCTGGGATCTTGGCGGCGTCGTCGCACAGCCAGACGACACGCTTCGGCCTCCCGCTCTCGTACGGCAGGATCTTGGCGGCGGCGTCGCGCAGCTTCACGACGCGCTTCTGACAGCGCCATCTCGCATCTTTCATCATCAACTACAAGAAAACCATACCGCCATCTAGTGTTGTTATATGCAATTTTACTCGTACACTCACAGCGCCATCTATTGTAACATTCATAAACTAGTATACTCACAGCGCCATCTATTGAGCAACTCATAAACTAGAGGTGGCTACATACTACTACTACTACTACAGAGGAGGGAACGACTCACACCCTAAGAAGCTTCGCCCCTAAAACCTTCAAGCCAAATACTTGCTGCAGCATATATTGCCTGCCGCAATGCGCGTATTGGTTGCAAGACGCCGGCATAACTTAGTAGGATACAATTGTAGCGTTTATTGGTTGTCGCTCAATTTAGAATTTATTTTTTTGCACTCGTATAGCGATGTTCAAGTTGCTTCATGAAGGCAGAACAGGCGTTCATAGAAGCCAAACTGGACGCCCTAGCCACACCTCGGCCGGACTAGAGGGCAGACGCGACATGCGTTAATGAGAGCGCATGTCACGTATCCCCTTTAGTCCAGCCAGCCCAGCCATGGTCAAACACGCGAACCTTGCTAGCCTGCAACAATTGTAGTGAGGGCGCAACGCACTTTCAGGACGGTGATTGGCGCGTCTTAAAAGAACGTACCGTGCCGAAAAACTCAATGTGAACATACTAGGTCGTTAGCAACGCAAACGGGCGATGCAGCTGTTACGCGATACGACACTTGTGACAGATGCGACTGTAGTCTGAACCCGGCTTTACGCCCCAGGAATCAAGAATAGACTTACATGTTACGTACTTTACTGCGCTCAATAATATTGCCAACAGAAAATAAGAAGCCAAAGCAGCGCGGGTTGAAGGCACTATAATTACCTAAATACCGCGCAATAAAGAAAGCCCAGGTGGGAGTTACTAATGCAAAAGCTGGACTATTGACTGTAACGGCTCCTCTTAAGTGGAACTCGGCAAACTTCGCAAACCAGCGCCTTATTTTTCCGTAATTGCCACCTAAACTTCGTGCCTTTCGCTCGACTTGCCATGACGACAAGCAACTCTCATTCATCGTCTACTGCTTGGAGTAGCGTTTATGAATACCTGCTCCTACGTCACTGGAATAGCCAGAAATCTAGGTGTTGCATTCACAAAGGCGTACTCGTTTCATATCGGAATGACGGAATCTACAAAATATGCAGTGAACTCCTGCGGAAGCCGAAGAGACACTTGAACACGTCCTGGGCAGCTTCGTTCGCTATTAGAGCGAGCGATACCCGCTCCATATGCTCCTGACCCAACGGCACTCAAGGCCATTTCCTGTAGCCAGAATCCTAGGACCATGGACGTGCGCCTCGAAGGCGCAGAACGCAACCAAGCCTTAGCGACGTACTTAAAATCAACAGGTCTCTGCGACCGCCTGTAGACTTCGTGTGCTTCCCCAAGTGTGCGCGTGATTCCGCCGATCTCTCCCTTCACTTCTGTCTCTATGTCCGCACCTTTATCCCTCTCCCCCAGCGCAGGGTAGCAAACCGGGCGTGCGTTTGGTAAACCTCCCTGCCTTTCCGTGCTTCTCTCTCTAGGCTGGGAAGCCTGTGGTTGTAAAGAGGCGGTCGCGCGCCTTCCTTGCGATTGTCGTAGCTTCAGTGCTCGAAGAAAGGTCCCCAACGCCACGCTCGACAGGATTGATAAAGGTATAGTGTACTAGAATAATGAAGGTCCCTTTACGGAAGCAAGAATATTTGGACCCTATAGACCCAACCGTCGTCGGCCAGAACAGCTTTCAAAGCGCTAGCGTGCTTTTTTTTTTCGGACATGCAGAACTTATTGAAAAGCTACAGTGTGTAGATAGTTTTTCTTTTCTCCTCGTTTTCTCCTACCCTTGTCTTCCCTGACCTCATCCTTATTGCAGAGTAGCCAACCGGACTGTTCACTATGGTTAAGCTTTCCGCCTTTATTCTCCCGTTTTCTCTCTATGTAGGTAATCTAAAGGAGGCAAATTCGAGAGGAAAAGATAATAATGAGTAAACAATGACGTGAAGTCAGAATTACGAATGTGTGTACCCGTATGAGAATTCCAGCATTAAACTCTAATAATACGTATACTGAAATACTTCACAGGCTTTAGCTGAACAATGGTCAAAAGAACTAGACTGGTATTCACGACAAAAAAAAATTGCGCACTTATTGATCCTATAAGAGAAGTATTAGCTCGTAGGTTATATTACTCCTGAGAGCTATATCAAGCCAATCACTAGGCCGGAGATGTTAGCGCAGGCGGCGGGCCAATGGCCGACATCCGTTGATGTACGAAAAGCTTTGGGAGTTCGGCTCTTGAAGCCAATAAGCGACGGGAAAAACGCTTAGATGAGCGGCGTTTAAATGAATGCGACAGTAGCGTGTCGCAATGTTTAGCGCATCGCGGGCTTGCTTTACTGTGCGTTTAAATGTGTCGCATTCTCTTTCATCCGAAGCTCTAGGCTTAACCAGAACTTTTTTCGGTGCTGGTATAGGGGTGAGGGGTGGTTGGGATCCGACCCTCTTTGTGTACGCTCCTGTGTGTGTTCGTTAGAGTGTGCATATTTTCACGTGGCCGTGACGGTGAAGAAGGCTCCAGCAGAACTCGGAAATACGTAACTCTTTATTTGGGCGAACTTGTGCCCGGAAAATGAAAGGCAGTTCAAGCTGTATGCTGACAGCGGCTAGAACACCGTGGGCCGTCGAGTAATCTGCCAAGTCGCAAAGCGCGTCGGCATTTATGCAGGTGTCATCGAATATTCCAGGGTAATCGCTAGTGGCCGCGTAAGTTCCGGAATAAACTCTAATGTCCGCGTTGTGCGCGTAATGTCATCGGAAGGTACTAAAATAGTCTGCAAGGTTCCCAGTCATTCCGGCGCGGTTTGCGCAAGGCCGTAGTTACACGTGCGAATGGGCCGATAACATAAAAAATAGAGAGGAAGGAGCGCGTGTGGCAATATATATCACGCATGCAAAACGTAAAAATATCAGTGGTGTAGGGGGGCGGGGGTGTGGTTCACCCCAAAACAGCGCCCCCTGACTACGCCACTGTCCGAAGCAATAAGTGGAACCTGTTTCAAGAGCACCGACTTTTGGGCGAGTTAATTTTGCATAGCCGAACACAACCAAGCGCACACAAACAAGGACAGAGGGAGGTGGCTACGACGCAAGCACTTATTCCCCACTAATCGTTTATTGATCAAATTGCATGATACGAACGATTTCCTTGATGACGTCGCAAGACCGAAATGCCAACATCAGGTGAACATGCTGAGAAACTTTGTTCCTTTATATGACACAAAAATGGAAGGTGCCCTGACGCACGACCGACCCTCCTAAAGCGCTTGTGTTGTCGTCATCCCCCTCTGTCCTTTTTGGCCTGGGTTTGACAGTGTTCTGCTACGCGGAACCTGTTTCCGCTGAGTCGCAATCTGCCGATGAGCGGAGGAGAGCACCAGCCGTCTCTTTTTGCCTCAATGCGACACGCTAATGTTCACGCATCGCATTCAAACTATCGCATTAATGTCACTCGTCTTCCTAGCACATTACCGCCGTTTACACGAAGTGAAAATGTGTTTTACAGCGAATCTGCCTTAGCCTACCCTGTGCCGTCGTCGTCGTCGTAGTAGTCGTAGTAGTAGTAGTAGTGGTAGTAGTAGTAGTCATAATACCTGGGGTTTAACGTCCCAAAACCACGATATGATTATGAGGGACGCCGTAGTGGAGGGCTCCGGAAATTTTGACCACCTGGGGTTCTTTAACGTGCACCTAAATCTAAGTACACGGACCTCAAACATTTTCGCCTCCATCGAAAATGCAGCCGCCGCGGCCGGGATTCGATCCCGCGACCTTCGGGTCAGCAGTCGAGTGCCATAACCACTAGACCACCGTGGCGGGGCAGTAGTAGTAGTAGTCGTAGTAGTAGTAGTAGTAGTAGTAGTAGTAGTAGTTTAAAAGGACTGAGTGTTGGGCGAGTTGGTACTCCATTACTACGAAAAACTGCGCAAAATAAACAGGGACAAGTGAGACACACGCACAAGCGCAGACTAGCAACTGGAAGTTTATTGAAGGAAACACAAATATAAGTAACAAGAAAAACCACGTGAACGATTAGAGGTTGGCGGTTAGATCTTCATCAAATCTGTGCTTGCATTGCAAAGTTTGCAAATGTCACCCGTTGTTGCATGAAACAAAGGTGTTGTCAAGGCATAAAGATAGGACAGCGCGAGAAGTGGCTGAGGCATTCTACATCCACAAGTATGGCAGCATGTGCGTTGCAAGGCCTTCGCTTACGTTACACAAACTAGAGATATACTATCTAACCGCCAACCTCTAATCGTTCACGTGGTTTTTCTGGTTACTTCAATCAAATCAAATATTTGTGTTTCCAATCAAACTTATATTTGTGTTTCCTTCAATAAACTTCCAGTTGCTAGTCTGCGCTTGTGCGTGTGTCTCACTTGTCCCTGTTTATTTTGCGCAGTTTTTCGTAGTACTAGTAGTAGTTGTTGTCATGCAGGTCACGTGACCATATTTAGGGTGAGTGAATAAGGAAATAAATGAAACGAAATTATGATGATGATTTTCTTCAAACAAAATAAAACGAAATGATGATATTTATAACTTTCGCTGTGAAAATACCGGAAAAGGAATTGGCACTTTCATTAGTTACATTAATTAGATACACGTTAGTTGTAATAAACCACTTCAGCGCTTACAAGTTCTCTGTCCGGAGCTACGGCGTGCAACTGGCTGAATTTTTGTTTTGAAAGCTGTTAACTAACATTAGAAAAAAATGTTTTGTTTAAACTCATGCTTTATAATGTCGGGGTGGTTGGGAATATTGTATCAATTTCAATCTCCAAATATGGCTACCGAAAGTTGGCCGCATCCCTATATTTAATGCGCATTAAACCATTCTTATACGTTTCGGCAGCTTTTCAACCTAAACAGACGCCCATCTCTGCAAAGCGACACATTCTGTATAGGGTTTCGAAGAGAACAAGGTTAACAAATAGTGCTTCAGTTTGGCGCACACGATTATTTTATTGCTATAGAGACTACGAAGTTAGACAAACGAAACTATCAATTTCAATGAAGCCATATTTAAACACACTGACACCTTGAACGCTTTGTAATCTACAAATTGTAGGACAGTGTTGAACCATTTGTTCCCTGTGAAAACTGCATACTAATGCTTCTGTGTCAAGTTTAGATTTTTTTCTTCTTTCTAATCACTTTTGCGAGAATGGACGCAGAGACTAAATACAAATTATTTTCCTCCCGTCTGTTTAATTTTTGTCGCCTTGTTTTATTATTTGCACCAAAGGGCCGAATATAATGAACTGTGTGACTGACACAAATGTTCCTCTTCATCATTTCGGGCTGCCAACGCACATATCTCAAGGCTATTTTGTCTGTAAATGCATTAACAAAACTCGGAGGACGCTTGAGCTTCGCCTTCAAGTGTAGAGCACGATAGCGCAATCGGACCGTGTTCGTATCGCCTTCCCAATCGCTAGTAAGGCTTCGCGTCTCGGTGGACAGCTCAACCGTGTCGCAACGAAAGGAAGTTTTCGCCGTTTCAAACTATCTTAGAATGCCTAATGCAAGTACAGTTAAGAAAGTGCCGACGACGCCATAGTTCATCATTACGCGAATTAGCGAAGCACCCACTACGTGTCCGTAAGGCATTACACCCTCTTACTCAGCTGAACACTTTTTGCTGCTGATGATGATTAATTATGCCTGATCGCTTTCTAATGGGTAGGCCTTTAAAACCGCACACTCGTTGCGAATTCAGATGGCGTGACGCCTGGTGCGACCTTACGCTTCTGCCACACAATTTTACACGTTTTAACGAGACTCCTTGCACAGCATGACAACTGCAAAGAGTTTTTTTTTTTTTTCGGAACGGTTTCAAGTACTGGTGTGGGTCTGTGGTAGGACACCTGCTTGCCACTCAGAAGGCCTGGATTCGATTCCGTCTAGGAGCCATGATTTCTATTACATAATTTTTTCCCGATTTTTTTGCTGATGGAAAACGCCTCTTTTCCACTCACAACCAATGACGCCGACGCCGACAACGGAATTTCTGCTAAAAGAGCTCTTTAACACTATCACGTTAAAATATTTGTATAGGCTCTATCCACGGTAATCTCGATTACTGCCTTATCGAAAAATCTGACATGACACGTATGACACATATCGAATAATCTTTTCATACGAGAACACATATGATTCATATGTGTTCATACGAGATTACTAGATACGAGGTATGTGTGTCATAAGAATTTTCGATAGAGATGTTTCGGACTCTGCTCACACAGATATTGTTTCTGCGCTGGCGATCGTATGTGTGCATAGTGCTCTTAACTTTTTTTACTTTACTTTTGTTGTTTTTTCGCTAATTCAATATCAACTTCATAATGCTGGGATGGCCGACTGTGACACAGCCTACCTTTCCTTGTTCTAACACCTAAAAGAAGACATTTCAATAATTGGATTTCCTTCTGATATTTCCCCAGTATATATAAAAGTGGAGGTCGAAGGCAGGTCAGACCTATAGCTATAGTCTTTATAAGACGATTTAGCTCGAAGTTCCGGGGAAGATTTTTTTTGTTCGTAATAATATGCGCATGAGGCGGAATTTGCGCATTTATTCGTTCGTAGAAATGTTTAGCGTTGGCCACGGTTTCCGTTAATAACGCGTTCATTTCCAGGATTGGTCTCTTCCTCTTCTTCTATTCAAAATTTGGCCTCAGAAAGGGGAAGCTATCTCATAATGTCATTCGCGAAAACGAAACTTTTTTTAAACAATGAAAACTGTGGGAAATCGCAGAATAGCGCAGAAAAAAACAGGTCGGAAAGTGAATTATTGTGCGCAGTTTTCGCTTACTAACTGCTTTTTGTATGCATTAATTAGAACGCATTAGAGATCTTGTGAGTACGTGGCTTCATCTATGTGAATCGAATTGGTTTTATACACGAGAAACAGAAGAAAAAAAGTATTAGCGCGTGTTGCAGGGGGAGCTTCTAGTTCAGGTTCCAAAATACTACTGCAGCAGTGGCGAAATGTCCGTAAGTGTAAGAGAAAGCTTCCTCTTTTTTTTTCGAATTAGTTCTGACGCCGTTGCACCATTTGACCCGCCACAGTGGTCTAGTGGTTACTGTGCTCGATTGCTGACCCGAAGGCCGCGGGATTCAATCCCGGCCGCGGCGCCCGCATTTCGGTAGAGGCGAAATGCTATAGAGGCAAGTGCACCTAGGTTTACATGCTCGTTAAAAAGCACCAGGTGGTCGAAATATCCGGAGCCTTCCACCGCGGCGTCCGTCATAATCATACAGTGGTTTTGGACATAAAACCCCCAAAATTATTGTTATTATTGCAGCAACTTGACGCGTTCGTCATAATTTTTATTGACAAATACATAAGGGGCCGAGTTCACAAAACTTCTCTTTTTTTTTTAAGTTCGTTTTCCGATTGGTTAGCCGGCTTCAGTAATGATATATCCCGCGTCGTAATTGGCTTGAATATTCTCTTACGACAATTTTTAGAGTAAGTCGTTTCGTTAATGGGCTAATAGATAGGACAGGCGATTATTTTTCACATCGTAAACAGGGCTCGTATTTAAAACAAACAAACAAACAAACAAACAAACAAAAGAGCAAAACAAAAAATCTTATGGTAATATTGTTCCTAACAGAAAATTTGCAGGCAATTGCAATGCCCGGCAAATTATTGACGACGCCGCATGACCAATGGCAAATGGCAGTTACCAAGTGAAAGCTCTGGGCATCGGCCCCGGATACACACGCCAATTTACACTACATCTTAAATGTAAATCGAACGAGTGATAGCCTGACATTGCGGGAAACTCTCAAAGCATGAAAATGGTGTTAGCAAAAGAACAGCCGTTTGACGACGTCTTAGACCCACTGCGACGCTGAATAAAACGTAACAAACAAACACACAAACAAACAAACGAACGAACGAACAAACAGACAAACACACAAACGAACGAACGAAAGAACTAATCCGCATAGGAATAAACTCGATGGTCTTGTCTTCGGCAAAATACAAATTTCCCGCTTCACTAACTGTTGGCGGGACATAAATGCATGCAAATACGGTTTTCACTAAACTAACCTAACCATTCTCGCTAAAAAAGAAACAAAACAAAATTTCTTTAGCGCTTGCTTGCGCCCGAATACTAGACATTTGACAGCGGGCCTCTTGTGAAACGCTCTCCAGTTGCTCCCGTGTGGCGTTGCTGTTCAGAAGAACGACATGTCAGCGTCAGTTCTATTTCTTATCGATTATACAGCAAATAAAAGTCCTGTACGTGCTGGGCACTTAGCGTTATGAAATCGCGCGCAGACGCAGAGTGACTTTATTTCTTTAGCGTTGGGACGAAGCACCATTACTGTCAGCGTCAGCTGTTTTTAATGTTATCTTTTTTTTATTTGAAGAATGCAGAGCTTCATCTAAAATTTCACTGCTGCAGAGCACGATTCGACAGCACCTATTTAAGGGACGTGGCTTGCACAAATCAAACATGAATAATTCTACGCTAACGTGAATAATAACACGAAGCGCCGTTTAGCGGCGTTTATGGTGATTCTACAAAGACCTCAAGCAAGTTCATGAATGGCAAAAAGGAAAAGCAAATGAACGAGAAAAGAAAGGACACAGAGACAAACAAGGCAATAAAACAAGAGCTCTCTCACAATTGTAAAGTGATTTTTTTGTACCTTATTTATCTTCTTTAAAAAGTACGTACGAAGATTTGTGAACTTGCTCGACGACTGACATTGCCGAAAAGGCACACTAGCTCAAGCTACTGCCTTGCTAGGCTTAGTTATTTGCTTTTCAACATCGTAAATGCTTTTCCTTAAGAAAGGCGACAGTAACAGAGCAAAAGAGAAAAAGAAAGGACGGAAGGAAGTAGAAGTTTGAGAACATGCATGGTAGGTCGGAGCCAAGTAAAAAAAAAAACGAGACTTGAGCAGATGCATACCCGTACCGCCATAGACTTCCAGAGTCATAAATTCGTAAAAAAAAGTTTGCTCAGAGGCCGTAAACTGCCCCATTGGCAAACAAATGTAGTGAACAAGACGACACAAGCGCTTGTGTCGCCTTGCTTACTCCGACCCTCTCTAAGTGCGCCCTATTGCACTTAGGTTATGTACCAACAAGCCCAGGCTGCTGTTTTTGGCATTCAAGACGTTGAAAACTTCACGTGCGTAGTTTACTTGACATAAATACGTGACTTCACTCGCACGAAAGTGAAATGAAATCTGTTTTGTCGAACACTCAATCATTATTCGTTGTTTCTTCTGCTCGAGCGAGACGTTAAAAAATATGTGAGCGAGTGGAAGGCCCTTCGTCACTCTTAAACCATTAACAACGAGCTTCACGTGCCTATTTTTTCGCCGAGGCATCCCTTTAAACTTTCTTATCGCTCCTCCTTGGGGTAAGTGTAACGGGATACTTTTACGCTCAGTACTGGTGTCGAACTCGCAAAGGCTTTCTCGCGAAAGGTGGAGGAGGATCAAACTCCATTACAAGAATCCGGCGGCCTTGGTGGTGCGGGTGCCACGCCTAGGCGTCAGCCAGGAGCCCTCGGGCTCTGTCGCATAAGTGCCCACAGCCAAACGCCTGCGCGATTCGCTATTATGTGCTCAGCAACAGGACTGACTGTTGTTCTATAATAAGAACAAGTCTTGTATAAGAAGCTTTTATGAACACTGACTCCAGATTTTTTTCTTTCATTCACTGGCTACTGCTGGGCTGCTGGGCTACAGTTCAAGTTGTGAGTGAGGCTTTGTCTTGTTCTGGCTATAACTTCCTTTTATGTCGTGTCCCAGTGCACGCGCTTTGTGTTTCTCTTCGTCGGGCCAGAAGAGGAGCGCAAGAAGAACAAATGTACTCTTTTGAGTTGGCCGACAGTTTGGTCTTGATGGCCTCAGGTGGCAGCTCGGAGTCCCTGTACTCGGGCGGCATCCTCGGACTGCCGTTCAGCTCCGACCTTTTCAGGGCCGCCTCCCAGCGGCGGCGGCCCCGATGGAGAAGGTCCGTCGCCCCGGCTGCGGAAGCCGCGGGGCGACAGTGGTAACGAGTGAGCTCGTGGGTTCTTCCTGTGATCGGGTATTGTCGTCGCGAACGCCGGCAGTTTCAGGATCGTTGTTGTCGGTACATTCCCAGAGCATGTGGCGCAGCGTTGCTCTGTGCACACACACGCTTTACACAGATCGGTGGGTGAGAAGCGCAATCCGCTGAATTTTCTTGTTCACAAGTCCTCAGGCGCCTACAGGAGCAGCCTTTTGGGAAAAAAAAAGAAAAAAAGTCCTTATAGCGGTTGGTCGCTTGCATTCACTAATAATACGTATACAACATCGCGATTGGCTGAAATGTATACAGTCACAAATAGTTTTAGCTTGACTAACATTCCCGAATGCGAGTCGTGCATACAGTATCTGTATTTTTCATTTACTTCGAAAGCTTGCCCTTAGGCATAAAAGGGGTGTCAAAGGTGGCGGGAAATTCCTCTTGCGTATAAATTCTGTTGTAAGAGACTTTCTAAGACTGTAAGATCTGGGGAATACTGGTCATGGATTTACATAAACTTCCTATGATAGTATTGTTCTGAAGAGAAAATTTCATTCAGTCGTGAGTCTCGACATATCATCAGCCAAGCCCGCCGGTCTAATCGCCAATAACACTTAAAGAGAGAGAAAAAAAAAAGATTTGTGAACTCGGCCCCTTCGTAGAAAGGCATAAAAAAAGTGACGCATCGAAAGGTTAAGCGTGTAATGCTGGAGCTGCCAATTTTGGGCCTCTGTACATTTTTAAGGTTCTAATTCTTTTTTTACGTGTCTTTGGCCTATACCCCTGACTATAATGTATTTTGCCGTCGATTTTGTTCCGTAGAGCACGTTCAGATTGGCCAGCCCAAAAGAAATCATACTCCGTAGGCTCCTTTCTTTATTCTTTCTTACTTTCTTTCTCTCTTGACCTAGGCGAGCACGCCTGCCTCACTATTCGGTTATTAGACTGATTAAAAATTAAAAGCGCAGCACGGCACTCACGCGCGAAGAGCAGAACATCGCCAGCGTCACGTACGCTGCGCTGTTCTAGCGCTTCTTTTTTTTGTTCGAGGCTTTTGAAATGTCGACACGCGAGGGACGTGATAATAAAAAACAACGGAGCAGCCCACATTAAAACAAATTTAAAAGCTACGTTTCTGAAAAATCGGCACGGGAGGCTCGGTGCAGGAAAGGAAATGAAAATAACTTGCTAGTGTAGCATTCCGGATAGAGATTAGTTTACTGTTTATTATGTTAATCAAGAAAAACCAACATAGACTGTGGCAGGGTTGCCAGGTCGAAAAGACAGAAAATAGCCAAGAAATTAGAAAGGACCCTACTGAAACGTTCCGTATGCCATTCCAATAATTCCGTATGTTTCCGTAAGAATTTTACGGAAATATATGGAAAACATATAGAAAATATACGGAAAACATATGGATTTCGTATGGAAACATATGGAATTATTGGAATGGCTTACGGAACGTTTCAGTAGGGGAATTGCCGAAAAGTAGCCAACTTGAGCCACGGTAGCCAAAAGTAGCCAAAATTAGCCACGCGTGCGTGATAATTGCGACGTTTTTATTTAAATGACCAGGGCTGGGCAAAGATACTTTGAAATTGTATCGCGATACGATACAAGATACTCAGGCAAGAAGTATTGGAGATACAGATACAAGATACTGCCGCAAAAACTGTATCCGATACGATACTTGGCAATTGTATCTTAAGATACTTCGATACATTCTCAAATTTGTTATTATAGATCCATATATTGTAGCAGCAAACGCCTATGCACGAAAATGTCTACTTGAAAATTTCTTAACTGTGACCTATTTTGTTTTACTTGAATGAAATGTCTGTTAGTATCTCAAAAGTTTTGCCTTTCTTGCTCAAAGTACATTACTTTCCTTCCAAAACAACTTATTGGGGTTGTTTTTAGCTTCTTCACAGGACAACTCTTTGTACACTTCGCTGACAGCGGTACTTGCTTTGTACAGCTTGCCGACCATCTAGCAGGTTGCCATATAATCACAATAACTTCTATAAGAAGCCTTCGCACGAGGACGCAAATACCGGTGTGGACTTTTCCCTTGTCTGTAAAAGACAGCTTGCACGATACCGTATGTCCGGACAGGTGTACAACAGCAACAACGCTGGCAGCGACATTTTTCTTTTTTTTTTGGGGGGGGGGGGGGGGACGCATGGTGTATACTAGGGGTTTGAGACCTTTCGCTAGCGGCCCGGCCCGCACACATGACCGTCTTCGTCTCATTTGTTTTTATTTTCTAAATAAGTAGGTTCGTGAGCTGCACAGGCATGACTGGTCTCAAGCATTCCTTTCGTGAGGAACATGTGGTCACCATGTGCTGAAACATAACCGTGGAACAAAAAACAGAATCAGCGTCCAGATATCAGTCATTCTGTACATCGGTATCGATGTTTCTCGAATCCTGACTCCAAACCCCCTTCAGAAATGACCTATATATGAGATATGGGGAAGGCTTCCTTTCAAACGTCATTTTGTTCAAACTCTCTCCCACTATCTTCACTGTCCCGGCCCTTGCAACTAAATTTCGCGACTGCGGCCCGCTGGCTACGAGCTCAGTTTGAGACCCCTGGTGTATACGTAGATGACGTAGAACTGCAATGAATTTTCATATTCTACTTATCTGCCGGCGTAAAGGATTCTTTGTTGATATACTCGCTAACGTGCAATCTCTTTAGTAATTTTTCTTCAACGAGAGAACATGTGCAACACAGAAACGTCTCAGACGCATTGTATAGTCACACAAAGCGTCACAGGACACCGCCGCTGTTCGCGCTATTGCCACTTATAGCTCCCATTACGTGGCGATTAGTAATGCGAAAAATATTTAGGAACGCCTAAAGGTAGGAAAACAAATATAAGTAAAATAGAGAAGTAGTTGTGCATCAAACATTCACATTGAATGAGTACAAAAACACAATACAGACGGCGCCCTGAATATCTATGAGCATGAAGTATTGTCAACTTACCTGTTGAGACAATAGAAAATTCAGTGCTTATGGAAAATTGCCTGAAACGGCCCATTGGGACGTTCATGAGCAAAACAGGGCATTCAGTAAAACAATGTTTTTCGAATCCCCTTCCTAACATCTTTAAGATGGCTCCTAATGATTCCTAATATTATAATGCAAACTCAATTTCGCCATTTTCCTAAGCGGTAAGCAGAATGTTTTGCACTGTTTACTCAAGGTACGCCCACATAATTATATACTTTTTTTCAACATCGCCTTGGCAACGTGTAACTGTGGAAACAGTAGTGTAAATAAAGTAGGGAGTTAGAAGAATAAAGCAGAGATCTTATTTTGGGAGCACGTCACGAAAGACATACTGCAGTGACCAGACCGGAAAAACACTGCACAGACTTAGGTAATGTAAGGGATGCAAATGACAGCTGAGAAAGCACTTGTGCTAATAATCAAATTATGATTTCATAAATTCTCTGAATAAGTGTATCAAGAAGTGAAAAATACGGTACGCGAAGATATTTTCTGTTAGGTAAACGCTTGCTCTTTTAGATCTAGCATAGTGGTGCTAACGTTGTTAGATTCTTATTTGCATATAAGTTAATTCATGGCATGCAAGTCAAACAACAATCACGAGATCATTCAAATCGCCGATATGTAAAATACACGCGACGCAGAGGAACGCCATTCTTGCACGCATCACATTTCGTTACGGAGCAAGACGCAAGACGAAAGATAATCTTCAATAACGAGACACTGTAGCAACATCAGAATTTGCGCGATAGACGCATCGCAGGACAGTGGCTAAGAGAAAGTGTCGCGGCATTGGCGCAACTGTAAAAAACAAATTGGCCGCGTATCTGCGTGCTTCGCTGCAAATGTCGTCTAAAGACGATAGAAGAGGCGCTGCGTGAGATATGGACGCCATCTGGCAATACGTCGGGAAACGCGAGTGCTGTGTTGCGGGCTGGTAGTCCCGGCGCAGCGGCAGGCGAAGACCGGCGGTGACCAACGCGACCGGTGGGGACGCCGGCCAGCCCGAACACGCTGTTTGGCGCGATGCGCCGAAGGAGAAGAAACGTCCGCACTCAACGAGTACTCTCCACAAACTCTCTTACTTACACGTCGCCTGGGTAAAACAGGAATGCCAGAGCGGCGCCCCCTGTCATTCGTACAATGCAATACTGAACCGAAACCGAAACACAACATGAGCTTGTGCAGAGGGCACGGAGGAAGACAAGTTTCAGCGCAGTCGCATTTTCAGCGCACCTTAAGAAACTAGGGTTGTAACATTGTAGGGCGAGTAGGGCCAGAAGGACCGTCACGACGAAAACCTGCCTCCTCAGTCGTATTCGCCTGGAACGTTGGTGTGGCTTCGCGTTCCCTCCTCCGCTCCTGGCCTTTCCACAAAGCTACTGCCTAAGTACGAAGGCCTCTACCGCGTCGCACGTCAAGCATCCCCAGTTAACTATATGATTGAGCCTGTTCAATCATCTACGGACCGCCGTCGTCGCGGCCGCGAGACTGTTCACGTCGATCGACTGAAGCCGCATTATGACCCACCAGTTGTACCTGTTCCTTAGGTCGCCAGGATGGCTCCTTTTCCGCGGGGGAGTGATTTGTAACATGGTAGGGCGCAGACAAGAACGCCTGCGTAAGAAGAAGACGAAGACAGTTGTTGTTGGCGCTCGCGCTTGCTCGGCTTGGACCGCTGATCGCTTCAGCTCTGGCAATCTTTTAATAAACGCGTTACTGTCTCAACGTTAAACGCATACCATCAAGGTCTTTAAAATTGCGTATCTCTGTATTTTCTGTTAAAGGAACACACCGCCTAATACTTACCTAGTGATGTCGCGTCTCAGATATGCGTAATGTTTGCTTTTTGATCAACAATGTACACAAGTATGAACCTAATCAGCCGTTCACGATGGCTGGCCCTTGGGCAAGTGGTTCAACTTTGGCCGAGTGGGTGAATCGAGGGACGTGCCGACAAACAGAAAGACAGACAGAAGGACAGACAGAAAGACAGACCAAAATTTCTGCGTTTAAGTTCCCCAAGAAAGACTATCGTCTTAAAAAAATAAATCGAGCAAACAAAAGGTACGTGGGCTGGGCGTGCACGTCCGCGCGCTTGTCTTCCTCATCTACTGCCCTCACTGGGGTACTCTGGCGGAAAAATAAAATTGCGTCACTGCTCTAAGACTCATTACGATGGCTTAGTGGCACCAGTACCAGCTTGAGAAGCGGAGCTTGGCCAGTGATTATTGTTTTGCGCGGTTGTGTTGCGATAGAAGTATCTTGTATCTTAAGATACACGATACATTATCAAATGTATCGGAAATACAGATACAGATACTCGTCTTTCGAGAAGTATCGCGGTACAGATACAAGATACCCATAGAGTATCTAAGATAGTATCTAAGATACATGTATCTTCGATACTGCCCAGCACTGTAAATGACCAAATGCAAGAGCCTTTGCGTGGTAATGTAAACGGGTACAACAAGAAGAACCTTTCAAAATCATAACTGCTGAGCTTAAAGCATAAATGGGTAAATTCGCAATAATTTCGTGAAGAATGATGACGTTTTTGGCGCTGTTGCTGAACTGACACAAGCTTCAGGCGTCTTGCGAGACCTCTTTTTAAAGGGACTAGAAGTAACAGCTTCGTGACGACAATAAAAACGAGTACTGCATGAGTGTGCTCAAAATCACAGTCGCTGGAATTGAAGCACAAGTTGTCACTTTCGCAATCGTTTCTCGCGATATGGTAAAGTCCGAACATTTAATATCCCCTAGTCGCAGTCCGTACCTAATCATAAGAAATACCACAGACAGTTAATCGGATATGCGATGTTTAATGTCGATGAGTGCGAAGCGTCCTGGATGCGGAGTACTTGCCATTGTCGTGTCCATTTCCAATTACGGTTTAACGTGGCTTTCATCAATAGGTAGTTTGCAAAATCAGGCCCCATGCAACAGTGTTCCCCCGGAGTGCGAGCCACGTATCCAAAAGTCATTTCTTTTGTGTAATGCAAGCGTTAATTCAATTTTGGAAGCTGGAAACACGCCTTGGCCGCCATGTTTTGACACCGCATACTCGAACGCCAACGGCTACGACACCACAAGACACTGATAATTTGGCTCGAATGGAGGGAGAAAGAAAGTAGTCAAAAAGTAGCAAAGTAACCAAGACGTTTTTTCTGCCGCCACCGACCTTAAAAAGTAGCCAAATTGACGCGAAGTAGCCAAACCTGGCAACTCTGGGCTGTGGGGTGTTGGTATCACGTGCTCATAAATTTGGAAACTTTTTTGGGCTTTCGCTGTCATAAAAGTTGCAGTTTCGTCCGCTGAGTTAAGCGCTAACCGGCGCCAATTTCATGCGCAGTTAGAGCTGAATCATTTCGTACCTGCAGGCATCAATAAAACGAAACATACGCACGCACGTGCGAGCGATATCTTTTCGCGCCGAAAAAAACAAAAACAAATTGTTCTCTGACAAATCTCTCACCACATTCGGAAAGGCCTTTATTCGTAAGTGCTTTCATGGTTGGTCAGCTGCTGTCTTTGCTAATGATAACTACCAAGTCAAAACGGACCTCGTCATTCGTGCACAAAATCTTGTACACTTTATTCACAGCACATATTCATTGAAATCTCAGCGACCTTTGTCCATCTTCCCACGCTTGTGGTTTGGAGCTCAGATTAAGTTGTCTTTGTTACTTTTCTTTCTTTTTTTGGCGATTTTTTTATGCCGTAAGGGAAGCGGTCATGCTATATTTTCATCAAAAGTAATTGCGAAAGTGATGAGTTATTTTCTTTAGGTTACTCGCTTGAAGTAATTCATTATATTAATCATTACAGAAAAAGTAATTTCATTACTATAATTTTCCTACTGCCAGGTCTCAAGGTCAACGAACCTCGGTCGCCACCCTCTGCTACTACCTCTGCATAGTTGAGGCCGTCACAACTCTAGCCGTCACCGAGTGTGGCGTCGCATTAATTAGATTGACACTGAACGGCGGCGGCCGGCGTTCCCCGCAACGCGTCAGCCGCCGGTGAAGGCAAGCGGCGGGGTTTGCAGACCGCGCGGCGCGGCTGATAATAGCGCCAGACGCGAAGGAAGGAAAGGTCGATGAAGGCGAGAGAACGAAGAGCGCGCGCGCCAATACCCGTCGCTCGCAGCCCTACTTGATCAATATTGCGTGAGCGCCGCCACACACGCCGTTGAGGTGCTGGGTGCACGGAGGCAGGGAAGGAAGGGAGCCTGGTTTGTGTTTCCCCGTATACGTTGGTAACCGAAGGCGCCCTGTTTATGGGAGGCGAGGGAGCGTTCGCGGGCCCGTCTCCCTCCCGTTCATGAAAGCCTTACTCCTGGCGTTCGCTGACTGGGCCGCTGGTTCCTTAGTGGCGGCGTTATAGTGCTGATATAGACATTGCCTCGGACGCCAATATCCGATGGCGTATTCGGAAGCAATGAGCGTGTGCGTGGGGACTGGCGATGGTGACTTTTGTGTCGTCATCAGTGCGGTTGATGATGAGGCGCCCACCTCCTCTTGTCTCCTGCTCCTCTTGTTATCAGTGACTCTGCACCCTTCCTATGTATTGGATCCATAAGGGAGACGGGACGTAGGAGCGGAATGGCACAGTGGCTGAGCGGTGGTGCGGTGCACCTGGGGGAGGACGCAGAACTGCACGTAGAATTCGCAAAGATTTTCAATCGTTGGGTCAATTTGCCGTTGACCACCCTCTTTCGATAGTCACATGTCCGAAATCCTTATTGGCTGATACTTGCCCTTAATAAAAAGCTCTAGCGTAAGACATTTTTGGGGGGCCAAGACGTAAAAGGTAATACAGTAAGGGCTCGTTAATTCGAACTCGGTTAATTTGAACTTACAGTTAAACAGAGAGCTCCCTGGCTTTCATTGCTCCTCGCAAAAGTCGGCCCTAAGTGATCAGAATGTGTTGCAAAACCAAACCAAATTTACTAGAGATGCAAAACAACGAAACAGCAGCATTTCTCTGCAGATGAGAGTTCGGACGCTGCGCTGGAGCTCTTGGGCAAGCTGCAAACGATGCTCATGGAGTCGAGATAGAAGAAGCGCAAGCAAATGCAAATTACTGATTACTTTTATTTTGACTGCGTTAACTCTGCCGTTGCAGCGATGGCGTAGTGGGTAGAGCATCAGCTTCGCAAGCAAGAGGTCCGTGGTTCGAATCCCGGTGCCGGACAATTCCCAACCGGATTAAAACAAAAGAATCCGCGCGATGATGGAATTGTGTAAAAAAGGCCTGGGGTGCAGCCTCACTGGCGACCACAGCTAGCAATGCACTCCCTCACCACAGCAGGATTGGCCACCCTGGTGTAGTACTTGGCCACTACCTTCCACATGAATACACCAGTTAACCCTCGGCCCTCAGTCCCCAGCGGCTGCGAAGCAACTGACCAAGGCGGCGGTCAGACCTGCGACGCAGCAGAGGGTGCTAAGAATCTCTGGGTCCGGACAGCCCGCCATTGGAATCTGAACTGGGCTACGTATAACGCTAGAACTTTATCTAGTGAGGCGAGTCTAGCTGTACTATTCGAGGAATTAGAGGGTGTTAAATGGGATGTAATAGGGCTCAGTGAGGTTAGGAGTCCACATGAGGCTTATACAGTGCTGAAGAACGGACACGTTCTATGCTATCGCGGCTTAGCTGACAGAAGAGAACTAGGGGTGGGGTTCCTTATTTATAAAAAATATAGCTGGCAATATAGAGGAATACTATAGCATTAATGAGAGGGTGATACGTATCGTAATTAAGTTTAATAAGCGGTACAAGATGAAGGTGGTACAGGCCTACGCGCCTACATCCAGCCATGATGATCAACTGGTTGAACGCTTCTACGAAGACGTAGAATCAGCAATGAGTAAGGTAAAGACACAGTATACTGTACTGATGGGCGACTTCAATGCAAAGGTAGGCAAGAAGCAGGCTGGAGATCACGCAGTTGGGGAGCATGGCATCGGCTCTAGAAATGCCAGAGGGGAGTTACTAGTAGAGCTCGCAGAACGCAATAATTTACGCATCTTGAATACCTTCTACAGAAAACGGACTACTCGTAAGTGGACGTGGAGGAGTCCTGATGGCGAAACTAAAAATGAAATAGACTTCATAATGTGCGACCACCCGGGCATTGTACAGGATGTGGAAGTAGTTAACAAGATCCCATGCAGTGACCATAGAATGGTAAGATCTAGAATTCAACTAGACTTGAGGAAGGAACGGCAGAAACTGATACGCAAGAAGCCGATTAATGAACTAGCTCTGAGAGGGAAAGTACAGGAATTCAGAGTTGCACTTCAGAATAGGTACGCGGCTTTAACCGAGGAAACCGAGAGGAAAGTACAGGAATTCAGAGTTGCACTTCAGAATAGGTACGCGGCTTTAACCGAGGAAACCGACCTTAACGTTGACGCAATGAATGATAATCTGACTAGTATCATTAAGGAGTGTGCAGTGGAAGTCGGTGGTGCAGTCGTTAGACAGGACACTGGTAAGCTATCCCAAGAGACGAAAAACCTCATTAAGAAACGTCAAGCCATAAAAGCCTCAAATGCAACAGACAAAATAGAGCTGGCGGAGCTTTCAAAGTTAATCAATAGGCGTAAAGTAGCCGACATAAGAAAGTATAATATGGAGAGAATTCAGCATGCTCTAGAGAACGGAAGAAGCCTCAAAGCTACGAAGACAAAACTGTGCATAGGCAAAAATTAGATGTATGCATTAAGGGACAAGGAAGGCAAGGTCACAACCAATATGGATAGAATAGTTGAGGTAGCGGAAGAGTTCTACAGAGATCTGTACAGCAGCCAAGACAGTCAGGATGATAACGTAAGAAGCAGTAATATCCCAGAGGAATCTGACATCCCACCAGTATTGACACACACACACACACACACACACACACACACACACACACACACACACACACACACACACACACACACACACACACACACACACACACACACACACACACTATTTCTCTTTTGTGCTGATCTCCAATGACTACCGGCTTCCTGCGAATGCACACAATTCGGACCACCTGTCCTGAACCATCTGCACATGCTTTACCCTTTCAGATCTCTAATTAACGCCGGTTGACTGCAGCCTTTGACTACAAAGGCTGTGGGCCACGTACGTTTTCTTATTTGATCTCTCTACGATAGGCTCAACACACCTCGAGCTTTTTGTTGGATATCCTTAGCGAATGACGACTGCCTATAGTGCCATCGGTATGCGTGTGCGGCGGTTTGTCGCAACCTCTGTCATCCAGCACTCCAGGCCGATATACTGCACTAATTAGGCCGCGATGACAGGCCCTCTCCTGTCGGGCGAAAATCCTCCTCATTGAAACACCTTGCGCGCGCATCACGTGGCACAGGCGTCTCGAAGTACCATCTATTATAGTGCGAGAAACGCTACTACACTCCCTAGCCGCTATTCCATTGCAAGCACTACTCACCCACGAAAGTTAAAAGCATTCTACTTTCTCTTCCAATAAGGCGAAACCTTTATGTGTCTCACGAGTCTAAAAATCCGGCGTAGCCGGCGTCAATACGAATGTGTTAAACAAAGTTACAAATAACAAAATGTCCCATGAATGAAAGGAGTCGAATATATGGCTCGTTTTTCTTTGTTAGACGCATCCCTAATGAGAACCAACAGACAATTTAATTTCTTCAAATTTATGTCATAACTGCTAAAAATAACGTCGCCACTTTCCTTGGCTTGATTGTCTGTTGATGTCTAACAATGAGCCCTTAAAAGTCATCTCCTTTCCTTCATTCATAGCGAGGTTCTCGTTCTGGCAGATTTGATGCCTTCAGGTAGTAGGCGAAGGACTATTGGTAAGCTGCCAGCTTGTAGAAAGGTCACGTGCTTCGTGACGTCAGCAGGCAAAAAAAAAAGAAAAAAGAAGAGAAGCGTGTTTCACATTCGCCGTCATGGCTAAGAGCGGCGCTGAATAACACTCCCAGTTTTAAATGCGTAGAAATATCCTATAAAGTGGACGGGAGGACGACCGCCGCCGCAGCTCAATTAGGGCATCGGACGCGTTATTCGAAGGCTGCAGGTTCGGTCTCAGCCGGCGGCAAGTTGTATTTTCGTCCACTTTAATTTCTTCACATTTATGTCATAATTACTACAAATAACGTCCCCTATACTTTCCTTGGCTTGATCGTCTGTTGGTTCTCATTAGAAATGTTACATGTTGTCACAACGGTACATTTTGTCTTTTGCCTCGAAATAACGCGTTTTCCTGCTTCAATCCTAAATGTCACGTCTCTGTCCCCTGTCGACCTAATTACGCGCATTGTGCACCATTTACTGTGCCACGCTCTGGCAACATTAAGTGCAGTCCCTCGCCTACCGAATACAAGAACCACGATAAAGGTAGAGCGGTACTACTGCAAAAGGCACACCGTAAACCGTGAGTACAAAGATAGCAGTCAACGTGTGGGCGGGGTTTCGTTGCTCGTCACGTGCTCCTCGGAGGTCAGTCACGCCGACAGTGCTCGACTTGGCAGTCAACAAATCACGCAGCGACCTTCTATACATACACACGCGTGGAGCTTGCGTGCGGTTGCTGGGCTGCGTGGGCTGTTCGCGTGCGCACGCTGGGAAAATGCAACGCGTACCTGAAGGAAGAGCTGGGATATCGCGCATGTGGGCACGGGCGTTTGATAGCTGACAGAGTTAAGCGTGCTTGTAACCTTGACCTTAATTAGTGGGAGGAAAGACAGCCATGAACTTTGATAATAATTATTAAGCTGAACTCTACTAGGCGGATCGTATTTAGTTTTATTAGTCAAATTTACCCAATGAATAGAGCACTTCAACCTAAACTTAAGGTACTACGTCCGCGCTGCCGTATAGCTCCGTGCTCACGGCGTTTTACTACAGAAAACGAGGACGCGGGTTCGATTACTGGCGGCTGTCGTCAGCAATGGCTCTCCACAATGGTGGGAGGAACCGGAACACACCTATAGCGGCCAACGCTGCCGAAGCTACGTGTCAGTGCGAATTTGGATTTCGCGCGTTTCGCAATTCGGCTGTTTTAAACCTGGTGCATTTCTCTTTCTTTTTTGGCTCGATCGTCACTGTCGTGTGGTAGGTGTTGTCATTCGAAGCGCTTCGTAAGGCGCTTCTATTGGTGGAAGCACGCGTGACGTCACGTGCGCTTCCACCAATAAGAATTCCGAGTTCGGCCACAATACGCACATCTCTGTTCTTCTCTCTCCTCCTTTCTTTTCTCTTTCCTCCTCTCTATTTCTCGTCTTTCTATTCCCCTTCCCCGACCCCCCAGTGTAGGGTAGGCAACCGGAAGTGTTTCTGGTTACACTCCCTGCCTTCTCCTTTTTCTGTTTCCTTCCTTCCTTCTTCAACGCCACTAGCCACGAGATGACGTTGCTCTCGGTGCGAAATGAAATCGATGGCTAAAGCGCAAAAATATACGTAACCTCAAACGTGCTTGCATGAAATGTAAGTACCGGTCAAGAAAGTTGGTAGACTGGTATACGTGCTTTTTGAATGTTTAGGTAACCACAGAGGCTTACGATAAGAGTAAAACCAGGAGAAAATATCTGTGTGAAATTTAAAGCCAAAGTAGCAGGGACATCCGTGGGGAACGTCAACTTTGCAGAAGCGTTGGAATTCAAAACGAATGGAAGTATTAACTAGCCAGAAGTTGGTGCGTGCAAGATATGTTTATATCAGTGGCACCGAAACAAGCTTGCAAGGAAGACATTAATGGGGCAGAATCGGGGTCGTTATAAGCTTATAAAACAGTGCAGAGGTAGAGATTTCACTGGAGCCAGGAACGGTTGGCAGTAAGGAATGTGCACAATGTGAGACTGCCGTCTATATAGTACATCCCGATTAACTCAAGCTGGCGAGGGGTCTTTTTTTTCGCCGGCCGTTTTGAAATTGCATTACCATCGCTACGACCTTCATTATCACGGGTGGCAGAACAAACAAATTTGTTCCGCAGTATCGGGTAAGTTTTTCTACCGCAACGTGGTCAAGCCTTGCCTTTTTTCTTCGTGAGTTGCGCAGGCGTTTGCCGTCGCACCGCGTTAACCAGAGGTGGTGTGTGCGTCTATGGCGATGGCCCGCCCTGCGAGCTGCGCCACTAAATGCTTATTGAAAGCCGGAGACACCTCGAGTATGTGTGTGGTGGGCGCCGGGGAGAGGGGGGAAGAGGTTGTATAAAGCAGAATTTTACGGAACGTACTTCATACTGAATTGTCACGGTGGTAGCAAGCGCTTCAAGACCCCTTGCTTCCCCCCCCCCCCCTAGCCATTGAGAGAGCTCGAAATTGAGAATGAGAAAGTCTAGCACGGCGCCATAGCTGACGCTTGGACAATGTTTGGTCAGTTTCTCGCTCCGCAAAGTGGGACTATTCTGAAAAGAGTAGAACATTAAAAGAGGAGGAGGGGGAAAGGGAGGGTCTCGGCTACTGTAATTCGTGGTCACGTGTGCCCCGTTTATAGGTCACTAAAATCACTCACACTCGGATGGGGCCGTGGGTCTCAGTCTGAGTGAGTTCGCATGAGCAATATTTTCGTGAGTTTGAGTACGAGTGAGTCCGGTCGAGGAAAATTTTGGCGAGTCTGTGTGAGCTCCACGCTTCATGCCGACCTACGGTCACGTCACGTGGTGGCGGTCTCCGTGTGGTCATGACTGGACATGCAGACGAACAATCGTTTGCTGCAATATTTGTAGCAGGAGCTTACCAGTTTTGTTGCGGATAACCACTTCAGAAATGCCTTCGATCCACGTACATTCCAGCATACCCGTCGCCTATTCATCCTTGTATTGTTTCTCTCTCTCTCTCTCTCTTTTAGCTCGATGGCATGAATAATACATAACGGGGCCATAACAGACTCTACGAGCATGTGCATTGCAGTTGAGTATGAATTGTCATAAGCTAAAATGTATAGTAATTAAACATAGGACTCTATATAGCAATTCGATTCACGTCCTGCTTTTAGTATGATCCGTAGTCCACAGTATTCAAATTCCATTCCTGAAGAGCTCGAAATTTCATCGAGCATTACACACGCCGTACTGGATCGCTTTTGCCGTTAGCGTTTGTTTAGCACAGCTCGCGAAACTTTCATTGTCGTTGTCCAGCAACTTCCCTCGCTTCGCTTAGAGTGCGCAATCGTTGTCGATGGTTTTAAGCCAGCTACGTATACAAAGCTGTAGTTTTCGACGTTACCCGTTACGCGCAGGGAGAGCGGAAATGTGCGCGCCGTATATAACGACAACGGGGCAGCGCGGTTTGCGCTCCACGGTTTCGCCGCGTGACGATATAAAGCTTTCAGCGCCCTGTTTGCTTCGTTCTCGTGCGCCCAAGTGCGCGGAAAGATAGAGCGCTTCAAGTGCGCAGCCGACTCCCGTCGTCTTTTATACATAAGCTGGGCGTGTGCCCTAGAAAAACAAAAACAAACAGACTTGGAAAATACTTCGTGGAGGAGAAGACGACGGGGCTTTAGCGCTCGCCATCCTCTCTCGAAGGGCCTTCCAGTGCAGTAGCCCCCCCAACGCGCCAAAGGAGCCGTCGCATCGATTTGCCTTTGTGAGGGCGCCGGTGCGGAACTTTGAAAGTGTGCCCGCGGCTCAACAGAGCTTGGTCTCGTTTTTTGCTGACTTTGCGCGCCCCCAGCCTGTCTGTGAGAGTGTATGTGTTTGTGTCCGTATACTTTGTGCTTGTACGTGGCTCGTGTGTGTTTGTGTGTTTAGTCAAGAGGGAAGGTGGAGGAGGAGGGCGAGATGAAAGGGGTGCGAGTGTGTGCTTATAAAACACTCCCACAATCACTAGTGCTTGTGATTCCAGATCGGCCGTATTTTCATATCTTCTCAGTGCATCCAATGAAGAAAAGTCACGGTCGGGTGCGTACATTTCCTTGAGAGAGGAGCACCAATTCGAGAGATGAGCGTTTGATTGCCTCCCGTTTCTCTCTTCCCGTTCAATTCTTTAAATTGACTCTTCACTTGAAGGCTGAGCCGCGACGCGCTTTCTAGCAAACGTTAACAGTCTGCTTCGCATACATTCGAAATAAGTAGCTTGGTACTTCAAAAAATGATTTAAGTATAATTATTTGGGATGCATTGAGCTGGTTGCGTGTATGTACGAAACAAAAGCCATAGCGAACGAAAGTATCGGAGGCGACTAGTGAAACCTGCACGTTGCACAGAACAACCGGAAGCTCTCGACGAAACGTGCATTGTGCAGGTATTTCCTTAAGCATGTCGTGAACTTCTGAGCATGCACAGAGTGCTTTCATTTTTGAAAGACCGTACGGATTTGTAAACGCTTTTTATTTTTTTTAGAAATGTGCTATGAGCGCACCAGTCGCGGCGTTTGCGTAGAGCAGTCGCAGGAATCGAGGCGGGCAAAGCCGCCCCGGCCCCGAATAACGTAAGCAGGCCTAATAAAATTTTTCGGTAACTAAGTATTCTTTAAAACCTTTGGAGCAATTGCTTACAAGACCAACTTGGAGGCATTTAAATTTTAATGCACCACAATTTTTAATTTTAGAAATCGCGATTGACTTGAAATAGTGATCGTAAAATTTTGGACGCTCTAATCCGAGTGCACGGTAAAATGCGACCCCGCTCTCATATGACGCACGAAACACCCAGTGACGACATGCGCTCGCGAGCGTTCTCGCATTCCACCCCAACCGGAATGCTACCGCTGCTACAGGAATCGAACCCGTGACCTCCTGTTCATCGCTGCGGCGCTACAGCCGCTAAGCCGCCACTTTACGTACTTTCCATCAGTGACAAACAGACCTACTTAACATGCGGGATCGTGAGTCAGAGAAAGAGAAAGTGACAGATGAAAGGGGTAGTGAGTTAATTGAATAATTAACTAACTAATTAATTCTGGCGTTCTAGTTGCCAAAACCATGATATAATCATGAGGCACGCCTTATGCAGTAGGAGGCTCTGGATTCATTTTGACCACGTGGTGTTCTCTAAGGTGCACCTAAATCTATGCACATGGGTGTTCTTGCATTTCGCCCCCCTCGAAATGCAGTTGCGCAGCCGGGAATCGAACCAGCTACCTCGAGCTTACAGCAGCGCAAGACCTTAACCACTGAGATACCACGGCGGGTCGTGTCAGTGAAGAGCAACGATTAAACATAGATAGCGAGTAGGGGAGACGGAAGCGGCAGCGAGCGTCACTTACGTAACGTACACGCTTCCGAGAAAGCCTGTCACACAATCTCACCCACTCTCTCAAGAATCGATATAGAACTCGCGAAAATCAAGAACGTAAATCGAATGCGATCAACGCAAAGCACTCACGCCCACAGGCGTTTAAACGAAGGCTCACATCAAAGTCTTAGCTGGCAGTCCCGTGCGGCACGGTATACAGCGTTAACGTAAAGTGAAAACCCTCGCGTCTAAGTAAGGAAGGAAACAAATTATTCGCTCGTAAGGCGGTCTTCCGCTCCAAGCGCCTCGTTCATAAGCCGATTAGCGCAGCCCTTATTGATTCTGCAGGCTGTTCGATATCTCCGTGCGTAGCGTTGAGGGAAAAACGGCTCGATAATGTGTTTGCGCTGCGGCTCGCTTCCTTTTGCGGTCTGCCCCGTGGGACCTGCCTCACTGCTAAACTCTCATAACGCCGTCCAAAGTTTCCTGCCTAATCGGCGTCATTGACCCGCACACGGGTAGATCGTGCAAAAATGATCGCCTCCGACAAAGAGAAGGTGTCTTTTTTTTTCGTCCACGTTAATTCATTTCCATTTATGTCATTTATGGCAAGGAAGCTTGTATCGACTTCAGTCTGGTATGTGTGTAACTACAGTAATTCAGGTATACGCACCAACGTCGCTTACAGCGGACGCACCAGAGTAAATATGGACACTGCGTTCGTTCGATCGAGTAACCAAAGCGAAAAAGGAAAATACCCTTGTATAAAGAACGCGTATACGTTACATAGGTTTGTGTGCATATTCCAAGGTTGTGGGTTCGGGCCCCACCTATGGCAAAGGTGTTTTTTTTTTGTTCGTCCACTTTAATTCATTTCCATTTATGTCATAATTACTACACCCGTATGCTTTGATTGGCTTCACTCTTTGTTGATTGCGTAAGGTTGCGTCTAACAAAGAAGCGAGCCCCTCGAACGATTCTCCTTCTTTCGTACGTACAAACGAGTGGCCTGTGAAATAAACGAAGTATTCGGTATTCTTCAGGCGGAACTTCCAATTTCAGCTTGTTTCGTGATATTTTCCACAGCGAATACCACACGCGTGTACAGCGAACTCGCCCGTACAACGGAAATCTTTACTTATTCCCGATAACTCATTTGTTGCTTTGCCAAAAGAACGCACGCAGCTGCGTCGCCGTCCTAATCCCCCGCATAACCACTGCTGAGCAATGGAGGGCATTGGGGAGTGGTCTTTCTACACCAGAACGCAGAGCATGGCGCGAACGTTAACGTCATGAGATCTCAATGCAGTAATATACTTGACACTGGACGATGCGCACACACACAAAAAAAAAAAACTGGCTGGCTAAATACACGACAAGTACATTTATCCTGCAAAAAAAAAAAAGGTTGCCATCGTTCATTGACTTTATACAATGAACGACCGTTTCTTTACCTATTTTTCTCCAAGCCTTTGTCATTTTTTTCTTCTACTTCCCTATCTTCTTTTCTCTTTCTCTCATTCTTTCTTCTTTTCTTCTATCTCTTCATTGCTCCCGAAATAATATGCAGTTGCTATGCTCCTCTAGGTGGCAGTTGTCAGCCTGACGTCTCCCTACTTCCTCGGTGCTCTTGTGTATTTGTGTCCACGTATGTAATAATAGTAATAGTAACGAACCTCCATAGATAGTGTGAGGATGTGTTTGCAAGAATGTTCCAGAGAGGCGCGTTTCGAAGTGCACAAGAACAGTACGGAAGCGCATAAGAAAAAGAAGTTTGATATTGGCTTCGTGGTGAACGTGCGCGTTTCAGTAGACAGTTGGGCACACAGTTTACGCGAGCTCGAAATGAGCGTTCCCCGCGAAAAAAGCTCCCCCTGGCTTCGCGACTTCGTTGATGCGGCGCGCTCAACAAGAACGCTATATAGAACAAGAAAGAAAGCGCGCCGCCGTGGAAACTCGCTGATAGCCTGGCGGAGGATATATATAAATGACTGTAGGGGGAGCGCGCAGACAGCGAAATATTCACGGCACGTTTCATTTTCGGGAACGATTGCGCCCACCGGACCGTGAGGCAATCACCGAACGAAGGCAACAACTAAAAGGACGAGCAGAAAATAAAGTCGACCCAAGCCCGAGGAGCGTGCAGAATGGATCTCCAAACAACTGCAATAGCAATGCGCGTAGAGGATGCGTTTCGGCAGAGCTCGCACGGAGTCGGAGGGAAGCATCACGCGTATAGCCTGCTTTACGCACTGCCACAAAAAAGTACTGGATACAAAGATAAAATGACGAACAGGGATAAAAGAAGCGCAAGCGCAATAAAAAAAGAGCAGCGAGAGAATAGTAAATTGGTAAGAAGAGGCTTTTGCTCGGGCGGAACACAAGTGAATTCATTGTATAGACGCGACACGGCGCGCTTCTCGTATTTTTTTTTCTTTCTCTTCTTTTCTGTTTCGTTGTCTCCGAAAACTAGCTTACCGTGCACGCGCGTTACGAAATTGGACGAGACGGTTTATGCAAACGAGCACTCTCGCGTACGCAATAACAAAAAAAAAGGACAGAATGATACGAAACGGAAAATGGGGTTGGACGCATAGGGTATCGAAATATGCTTACACAGCGGCTCGAAATGACAAACCAAAGGCGGGGTATGACGAAAAGAGACCGTGATCAGCGAGCGATTGCCCGTTGGTGTGTAGCATTTTAACCCCTCCTTTCCCTTTCCTTCTTCTCCTTTCCCTTCTTTCCGTCCTCTGCCCTTTTCCCTGAGTTTCTATTCCCTATGCGGCATTTGCGGAGGCGAGCCGCCCACCCATGGCAGCCCAAACAACATGCCTGTCGTGAACGAAGCGATGCTGTTTCTGACAGGACTGCTTTCGTTTTCCTTATTCTTTTTGTTTGCGCCTGTCGCCGCTGTTCTTGAATGCTAGCCGAAGAAGAGGAGGGCGATGGCTTGTTTCTCTCGCAACGATGGATCGTTATAAGGGACCGGCGAAGCTCCGCGCGAAACAGAAATTGTGCACGCATATGTGTGGTTCAAGGCCGCCAGCGGGGTCCTCGGGAATCGATCTCCTTTTGAACGGTAGTAAAAATGCGCGTTGATGCTCTATGTGTATGGACTCCCTCAATGTGCATATAAAGGGCTATACTCCGTCTTCCTGCGCATCGCTCTTTCTCGCTAAATTCCAGTTAAACTATAGTCTCCTGCTCACAAGCGTGGCAGATTTGGCCGGTTGGCGCGGCATGATCCTGTCTTGTTTATAGCGCAGCTATGAGGTCCTGTCATTTTTTCGGCTTCTCTCTTCTTATTTTTCCTATTCACTTACGAAAACTCAGCAAAACAACTAAGCGTTAACTCAACAAGGAAACGCGGCCTCGCAGCGAGCGAAGCGACATTCGTGCTCTCCGTGGATTCAACGCAAACTTTGCGACGAGAACACAGCGAGTACAAAGGTATGACTCACCCGCTGAAAGAAGCGGCCATCTTGTAGCCATCTATTTCTGCTTCTCGCTTCTTTCTCCTATTTACTTAACCTGAGCACTATAAAGACACTATCTCCCGTGTCTGGCATCTATCTATCTATCTATCTATCTATCTATCTATCTATCTATCTATCTATCTATCTATCTATCTATCTATCTATCTATCTATCTATCTATCTATCTATCTGTCTATCTGTCTATCTGTCTATCTGTCTGTCTGTCTGTCTGTCTGTCTGTCTGTCTGTCTGTCTGTCTGTCTGTCTATCTATCTATCTATCTATCTATCTATCTATCTATCTATCTATCTATCTATCTATCTATCTATCTATCTGTCTGTCTGTCTGTCTGTCTGTCTGTCTGTCTGTCTGTCTGTCTGTCTGTCTGTCTGTCTGTCTGTCTGTCTGTCTGTCCATCTCGCACTTTCTCTCTGTGCCTGCGTACGTATTCCTCCACTTATACATAAACCACTCACCTGCTGCAAACACTGGTAGACTCGAACAATCCTACACGTACGCGAACTATGATCCGTACAACACATATCGGCTGTCATAGATGTTGGTGTCGGCTACAGCAGACTGCAAGGTACCTTTAGGGCGCTGTAGCACAAGACTGCTAGACAGCGAGCAGAGTCGGTCATTGAAACGAGTCATTATGCATGCACAAATAGGCACTGTGATGAATTGCTTAAAACGAGCAAGGGTCTCTTCAAATTAGGTTTTCAATGTGAACAGGATTTGCGATGCAAATCAGTAATAGAACATGCAATTTGTTACACTCCACGTGACTGCTTTCAGTCGTGCGTGGCACCTGCTGGCAGACGTGGACTGTAGTATTTTCCGGTTTAGAAAGCGCTGTCTCTACAATTTATACAAAGAATTTCTTCCGCTGTCCGAGCTCGGAGATGAACTGAGTTGCCGGCTAAGCAGTAGCTATGAAGCTTGCACCCCCAGTGTGCTAGCCTGTTTCACAACGACAGTTCTTTAGGGCTTTCTAGACTGTGCTTTTCATGTTGCCCAATGACCTCCATATAAAAGTCAAAAGAGCTTTGAGAGGTGTTTATAAGGAAAAAAAAATTAAGGTAGCTTCGCCCTAGTGGTGCCAAGCCTGAAAGAAGAGCGGAGATGGGCGGACTTCATTGTTTCTCTCTCTCTCTCTATTTCGTTCTCTCTCTTTCTTTGTTTATCTCTAATTATCTCCTTGGTTCTCTTTCTCCCTTGTTCTCTGTTTTTTCCTATCTCTTTTTTGTGTCTGTTTCTTTCTATCTCTTTCTCTCTCTGTATATTTCTTTCTTTGTCTTTCTATCTTTTTATGTCTTTATTCCCTTTCTCTCTCTCTCTCTGTACTCGTTCTTTCACCCGTTCGAGTTACAGCATCCCACGCCGGTCGAATCGGCGCACGTGTTCTGTGAGCGGAGCAGAAGATGAAGAAGAGGACGATGAGAGCGCATGCCTGCCTAGTTACTGCGTTCATGATGATGATAATTTTTGTACACGACGGACGGAGTTTCTCCGAGCTTAAAACAGCTCCGCCGAAAAAAAGAATTGCAGCTTCGCATATGATGCGAGGGGGTTGTGATGCAAGCTTTGCTAATTGCTAAAACAGTGATCTCATCCTAAAGGAAGAAAAAATGCTCGCACGTTCGCAAAGACAAGTTACAATTACTCCATTGTTCGCATAATCGACCGACTTCACTTAACGTCACAACCTGCCGCGGCTGTGCCCGCACTTCTAACGACAGCTCCCATGACCCTTTTCTTTTAGGGGCGTAGCTCCTCTTAGTCTAACCTTGTCACGTCTCCGTTGTCCGGCGTAAACGGCAGTATCTCTATCCGGCGTAAACGGCAGATGGCGCTGTCTCATAGAAGTGCATACAAACTGCAGTTTAGGGACGATATTCTAGATGGCGCTGTACACAATCTGTGTCGTCATCACCATTTCTCGTCTCATTTCCTAGATGGCGTTGGTCCAATAGAATTGTGTGCAATATGGCGCTTGTGTGAATCGACACTAGATGGCGCTAGAAGTGCCGCTGCTCTCCAATTGGCTGCTGCGCGGGCAGCGCGGGGAGCGAGCGCCTCTCTCATTCTCCTGTATTGTCGCCGTACGTGTCGGATCGTTGGTGGAGCATGAACGATGCGCAGCGGCGGGCGCTCGCTTGGCGGCAGCCAGCCGGATCCCGAGATGGTGCGCGCCAAGGACGCCGCTGCGAAACGGGCTCAACGAGAAGCCGATCCCGAGACCATGATTGCTTCAGGAGCTTCGCCCAAGCTCTTCATCATTCACCCGTGGATATGCTGTAATTTTTTTTCAGTGGCTGTTTTCCCTTTTTCCTTTTCCTTTTTTCCTTTTTCAGGAGTGCCACCGAGTGACACTCCTGAAAGAACTTCCGGCCGAGCACTTACTTCCGGGTTTCCGAAAGTTCCGAAAAAGTCTTGTAAAAAATAAAGCTTGTACAAAATAGGTGGTTCTGGGTGAAGTTAAGAGTTATATTGGATGCGTATGATATCGGTGCATAACCTGACTTATGATAAGGGTCAATTAACTGCCAGGATAATTAATGAAAAATTAATTGAATCAGTTCATTGAAAGAGCAGACGCTTTTTGTGCGAGCAGCTGTGATCGTTGGGGCACCTAGCGGAGCAGATCTCAACCACGCGCTTCTGTCTACGTGGCCTCCGAGATCCGCTTCGGATCTCAGAGGCCACGTAGAAATACACCAATGCACACGAACGCCAAGTGCGAGTGCCACCAGACACACAAGTCAAGGATTATGCTCGCCTCCATTTTCTTTTTTCTATTCTCATCCTTTCCTTTTCTGTGTAGTGTATCAAGAAGGACGTGTGTGGGGTTCACCCGATTGCCCCTCCATTCTCTCAATTTTCTTTTGCAAACGCGCTATCGATAGACGCAGTGCTTGACACACCGCAGATGCCGTTACTCCCTGCCCAACGTGTTGTAAAAGCGCACGTTCACTCGGAGGACAAACACTGCGCGAAAAAAAAAGCACAAAAGAAAACGTGAGGTTGATTCGACAGAAGCGCCGGAGAGCTATAGTTCCCGCCAATAAAACACCGAGAAAAGAGGTTCTCGTTCCCCAAAGAAATTTTTTACTTCGTGCTTTCGAACTATAAGTCATAGTTCCTGTTTCACAGAGCAGGTTCCTTGGCCAGAGCTGTTCAGTTCGGTAATCATAATTTGCGGCCCGATTCCGCGGCGAAGCATGACATGGTGAAAAATTAAACGGTGCAACTTCTAACGGGAATAAAGGGAAATAAAGTGAAGAAACACTTTACTTTCCTCTGTTCCTTCTGTCTGCTTTAGGCGTTGTGCTGTTTAATTTTTCATCGTGTATCCGTCCCTACTCGGCCAAATGTTCGCTGTTATGAAGAGAAATAATTACCTCAGGGTTCAACAAATCAATATAAGTTAACATGAAGAAAGAAGTGCCGACGATATAAGCACAAGAGAGAGCTGTCGACAGTCTCAGCAGGCCATGCTCGCACTTGGCGACTTGCAGGATCGGTGCGATCTGCTGAATCATGCCAGAGAGGCAGCGAATGCGAATTGGCACACCCACCTTATGTGAAGAAACACTTTTCATCGCTGATTAAAATCACTGAACTTTTTTTTTTTTTTTTACGGCGGAAATGTATATGGCTAGGATGTGGGAAAAATGTGGTGGTCCGTGAGTGCGAAGAAACTATACATGCTAGCATACGCTACCTCGAAGAGTCTCCGCGCTTCCATTAGTTCTCTTCGGGTTTTTTCAGCATATATTGCAGAGGATGATACCTGCCGCACTATGACAGAAGGCACTTCGGCAGCTCCCAGCTCGTGATAAACACCGGGCTAGTACGTTTAAGCTTCACTGATTAACCATCTGTGCGGAGTGCTTGGGCTGTTTTTTTTTAATAGAGGAGCTATTTAGGCTCGGAGTAAGGCTGGCGTCGAAGAAAGAAAACTCGGCGAAGGTGCGCCACAGAAAGCAGGCGTGCGCCAAGCAGCTCCTCGCATAGTATAGCCATGTGAAGTATAGTATAGCAAGTGGGTGAGAAAGGGAAGTGACGATGAAGAGTGATGTGAGGTTTAGGAGGAAGGAAAGGCGGAGGGGAGAGGTAAAGCATGGCATATCCTTGTACAGTATAGTTTAGCAAGGGGATGGAAAGGGAAGTGATAGTGAGGAGGAGTGATGTGAAGGTTAGAAGGAGGGAAAGGAGGAGAGTGGGCTGTATAGAAAGGTATAACGAAAGAAAGAAAGACGAAAGAGAGAAGAAAAAAGATGTTGCACAAAGAGATAAAGACAGAACGAAAGGTGAAAGAAAGAAGGAGATGAAGAAATATGAAGAAAGAACTCAATTTGTGTCCGCCACGTGTAGGTGCTTGCTTGCTCGTTACGCTGTTTATCACACTCCACAGGCGTGGAGCTGGATTCAATTTTTTTTGTATATGTCCAGTGCTTGCATTACACGAGGAGAAAAAAATACTGAAGTTTTGAACGCATTCCGGCTGATAAGGCTGTCTTTATATATTCCTCTCTCACTCCAATACTACCCCTCTCCCTTTTTTTCTTCTCATCATCCTTACATTCCTAATGTTCCGCACAAGTTATATTAGTTAAACCTTTTTTCTGAAGCAATAGTTGAAGCAATAGTTAATTAGCGGGACTAATGTGGAAAGAGATTGGCATGCTCCATTCGCTAAGGATGCCGTCTCTGAAGGGAGATAAAGACAGTATTGTCGACGTGCATCGATCTCTCGTTGTATACGAGCCTTGCTCGATCTCATCAACCGTCCGTGCTTGCTCTCGATGAATATAACCTGTGCTTCGAAAAACATAAGGCGAGAGCAACAGCTTCCATGCTCCTTACATAGTGCCGAATAAGCTGGGAAAATCCACTGGCACGGGGGATCCTTTCATTCGCGCGCCATGATGTACGAAATGGGTCGCAGCCGTGGACCTGTCTACAGAAGGGCGGATGCACGGTCGAGGCTCCAGGCGCGCAGGCAACGAAAGGAGACTGGATGATGAACGCTACAGAGTTGAAAAGACTGCATCCGAGATAAAGCAAAAAAAAAAAAAAAACGGAACGGAATTGAGGCATATAGGGCTTCAGAGGAGAGCACTCTACGTGCGAATGCATACGCAGAGGTAAATACGAAGCGTGGAGCATCCGAGTCTTCTTGACTCTTGAGTCCTCATTTTTTTCTTCTTTTTTTTCGCCCAAGTAAGAACTGTCTCCGAAAGCCCAACTCATTTCGAGTGTGCAAAGATTTATTTTTCTTCCTCTTTCGTATGCGTCATTCAGTTTTTTTTTGTTCAGGTATTTATGACTTT
>NC_051179.1:70749161-70794073 GCF_013339695.2 Rhipicephalus sanguineus | reverse complement strand
ACCGTATCCTTCGTGGTGTCGGTCGGGGGGGGGGGGGATGTTAAGTAAATGAGGTGTAAAAGCGATCGAAAAAAGTGGCTGTTGTTTGCCCATCGGGCTCTTCCGATGCTCTCAGATTAATCGAAGTGAGTTCGCTATATTACCGCACGTTTTAAGAGCGAAGTTGTTTATGCCGGCAGTAAAAGCTTTGGTCGTACAGTGTGTACAAAAAACTATCATCATCATGAACGGGTATGTGCCACAGAAATTGGGAAAATCCCGCTACTCACCACATGTCTACTAAAAATGAAGAATGCAACAGACGGGTGGAAAACATCAATTAAAATTTCTGGGCAGACACAGTCAGTAATTGAGAAAAGTTTCAATAAACCGTCGGGACTAACCCGGTGATAAACACCGTGGCCGCACGTTTAAGCTTCGCTGAAGTATCTGTACGGAGTGCTTCAGCGGTACGTACAACGAGATAGTATTAGCGAATGGGAAAGGCAACGATGGCTGCGAGAAGACCCCGAAACTCATGGAAGCCCTACGCGAACGACGACGTGCCCGTAGAGCTATGGGAGGTGCGATCGCTCGGTTTCAGCGCGAGTTTCTGTCTTTGTTGTTTGGACATCCGTGTAGTGTCTATGACTGTCTGTGGTATAACTCGAACCTCTCTGCGCTGAGAAGCAATCTAGAAACAACCTAGCATCACATAGCTAAAGCCTCGCAACAACCTATAAGCCACTTTAGAAACAACCTAGTATCACCTACAGCTGAAACCTACCAACAACCTATAGAAGCAAACAGATTAGACTTCAGTATCGTCCAGCCTCGCTGCTTCAAGCCTCGCGCGATATATTGCAAGCTTCGCCAGTCTTTTAAACCCTCCTGGAATCATGCATTAAAAATACAGGCGTGTTGCCTTTTTACAATGAAACTGTACATGTCGAGGTTCTGGCGGATCGCATCTGCGGACAAAACGACGACGCAGGACAGCAATTTTCGGCGGCGGATATGTATCGGTTTATGCATGGAGGCTAAAGAAAAGGATTCAACTTAAATTTAGGACGACGCAGCGAGCCATGGAGAGAAAAATGATAGATGTGACATTAAGGAGCAAGAAGAGAGCACAGTGGGTCAGGGAACAAACGGGTCTTAACGACATCTTAGTCGAAATCAAGAAGAAATGGGCATGGTCAGGGCATGTAGCGCGTAGGCAAGATAACCGCTGGGCATTAAGAGTAGCAGAATGGACTCCCAAGAGAAGGTAAGCGCGCCAGGAAGAGGCAGTAAGTTAGGTGGGCAGATGACATTGAGAGGTTTGCGGGTATAACGTGGCCTCAGCAAGCACATGACCGGATTGGTGGGCGAAACATGGGAGAGGCCTTTGCCCTGCAGTGGGCATCGTCAGGCTGCTGATGATGATTATTATTATGATGATGATGATGACTCCATTGTAACACCTGTTCCCATAGATATAGAGCGGAATTATCCCACTAGCCTCATCTAAAGTATAGTGCCCCTAGTGTCACACCTGCTTCTCTAGCTAGCGCAGAATGCTCCCAACTGCCACAAGTATAGAGCCCAGTGACTCCATTGTAACATCTTCGTATTGCAGATAGCGCTGAAGGATCCCGCCTGTCGCACCTTGAGTATAATAGTGACTCTGTTGTAACATCTGTTTCAATATCTAACGCACTTGACAACGAATATTCCGCAGTATACCTTAGATGCAAGGACGAAAGTTGACCTAGAGCGATAAAGGAGACACGGGCGATGACACGACGCGTCCGGCCGTCCACATGCTTGCGTGTTCGCGGCTTGAGGTATGTGGAGGGTCCTTACTCGAGAGGTGGCAGGTGCCAAGTGAAGCGCCGGGCGTCCTATCGACTCGTATCCGGCCGGTATATCGTATCTGCTCTGGCACACCGTCGCACGTGTGTTGTCAAGGAAAATGGAAGGGAGAGATGGTGCCTGAATACGTGAGAGCGCGAACGTCGCCCGGTGTTTGGATCGTGAAGTAAATTAGTGGGTCAAACCACGATTTTCTACTTTACGTGAGAAACACTGAAAGACTTTCATAGAGCGCTGAGAAGATACGAAAAAAAAAATGCGGGAGGTTTGCACTAAGTTGCGCAAAGCTTGGCAGTGCGAAGCAGGTTGATCCTCAGCTCGTCGTGCTGCAGCAGGGGAATCACAACGCCGGCGGCGATTGGATCCAGCGTGCTTGGCCGAAGGAGCGGCAGCCAAGAGACGGCGACGGGTGGATCCGGAATACGCGCAAAGCTCGCCACTCTGAAATGTGTTGAAATCGCTGTCCCTGAGACACGGTGTAAGAAACTGTGGCGGTTGCTATGGCGACGGCTCGGCGGCGGCTTGGCTATATTTAGCGTGGCTTAGCAGGGGTTTCTTGTTAACGGAAGTCTTACCACCAGCTTCCACAGCTTCGCTTTTAAAAGGTTGATACTTTATTCTGAGGGATGAAAGCTCAGTTTCTATCACGCCTAGCTGATACTTGCGGGCTATTTTGTTCTACATAATCTTGAGAACAGCAGCGCAGAAGAATCACGGACAAACAAATAAGTATACACACAACACAGACGCTGACAAGCAAGCGCCTGTGTTTTGTGTATCATTATTTGTTGGTCCGTGTTTCTTAAATTTCGCGCTGCTTTCTCATTTATCATGCGTGTAGGAACAAACTTTAATAACAGATTTTTTTTTTTCACTTGGCAAAGTACTTCTGGAAGAAAACCTGGGACTCCGTACTCCTCAACACCACTGCCGGTAGCTACCATTATTCTATAGTTTAAAAAGGTGGCGTATCAAGCACGTTACGTCAGCGTTCTATCTCGTAAGAATGGGATAAAGAATAATGAATGAAGACACCTTGCTATCTAATCTCTAGAAAGATCAAATGCGCAGTTTTGATCGATAATTCGAGTATGGCGTGCTAAAAAGTGACGGAAACGCTAATGATTGGCGTTTCGCAATATCGAAACGGCAATCAAATAGCAACGCAACGCAAATAGCGTTGCGTTCTTGAAAAAATTGGCGAAGCTTGCCCAAGTCACGCAAGGCTTGAAACAGCGAAACTGGACGATTCTGAAGACTAATCTGGTTGCTTCTAGATTGTTTCTAGGCCTTAGCTAGGTGATGCAGCTTGTTTCTAGGTTGCTTCTAGGTCGTTTCTAGGCTTTGGTTAGGTGATGCTGGGCTGTTTATACGTTGATTCTCAGAGCAGAGAGGTTCGAGTTAAAGCACATACAATCACAGACACGACGCGGATGTCCAAACTGCAGAGACAGAACCTCGCGCTGAAAACAAGGGTTCGCACCTCTCATAGATCTACGGGCACGTCGTCGTTGGCGTATATGCCTTCCATCACTTCGGGGCCGCCGTCGCTTCGTAGCCATTTGTTGGGTGTTGCCTTTTTCATTTTTAGTGGACCAGTGGTGACTTGTGGGACCTACCCGATTTCTGTGCCACATACCCGTTTATGATAGTTTTTTTTTTAGTTCGCCGGACAGGGAACGATTTGCTAAAGAGCTTCGCTATTAATAAACGTTCATGGAACCCGGAGACTCGGCTAAGTTGGTTAGAACGAAGTCGTGAGAACCATGGTTAGAACCATAGAGTTTCGTAATAGCGCACTAGAGGACATTTTCTGGAAGCCAGATTCTAGGGCCATGGACATGTTTGTCGAGGGCGCAGGAGGCAACGAAAGCGCTACTGAAGTACCAAAAATAAACAGATGTGTGTGACCGCCTTTAGATGGGATGTGCTTCCCCGAGTGTGCTTGTGATTCTGCCCATCCCTCTCTTTTCTTCTGTCTCCCTCCTCGCCCCTTTATTCCTTTCCCCAGTGCAGGGTAGCAAACCGGACGTGCGTATGGTTAACCTCTCTGCCTCTCCTTGCTTCTCTGGCGCTAGTATCTATGGTAGCTGCAGCGCATGACGCTTCAGCCGTAGTGATGGGTAGCACATGGATTTGCCCTATAGCTTCATTCTTTCGACTACGCCTGGCTCCGTCTGGCCTGCAGACATTAGAAACAGTTCAGCTAAAGTTTTAGCCTGACCAATCATTCGAATCAGCTCACGAGGTTCACAAGAAACCGTTATTTTATCCGGAACGAAAGCCAAAAACACAGCAATAAACAAAGCCACAAGTGCATCGAAGCTGCAAGCCTGAAGGCTAGGAAAATCCATGTACTATGCCCGTCGATCCCATGGCGGCTGAACGATCGCGGCGCGACAGTTCCCTCTAGTGTAGGAAACTGTGGTTATAACAGTACATCCGCGTACCGGGCGAACTTATCGGCAACCTTCGCTACGAACTGACCTTTGTGTGTGTGTGGGGGGGGGTGGGGGGAGTTACGTCACAGCCGTGAACGCGAACGTGTAAGAGTCAAAACGTGCTCGATAAACTTGCGAACGACAGTTGCGACGCACACCGCAAGGTTAAAACATGTCCTTCGGCCACTATAGTGAAGGCAATGACTCCTCAGCGCTGAGAGCATCGATAAAGGCTCAGAGGGGAAAAGAGGAAGACAGCAGGAGATAAAGAGCCCAAACGCGAGCGACGGCGTGAAGGAATTGAAGTGGCCTGCCCGTATAATGTCCACGTAAGAACACGGAGTATAATCCAAGTATGAACACGGAGAAGCCGCCTTTCATAAAAACTGGAAATTATTGCCTCGCAAACAATCTGGCATGCCACTTCAGGTGCTCGGTGAAATATGAGGCGCGCATTGATATGAAATTTTAAAAAAAGCGGCACGCACAGTTACGCCCAATACGAGCTGCAACGCGGCGCAAGAAGCCGAGGTGGCCCCAACCCTAGACCAACATTTAAAAAAAGCAGAATAAACGCTGCTCCAGTTACCAACATTTATTAAACCAATTTAGTGTTTTCAGGTGTCGGCACGCAGACCTATAGTCTCCTAACCGGCACCGTGTTGCAATTCATATTTAGTGCGACTGTACATCCACAGACGTCTATGCACACTGAACTTACTCTTAAGGACGTCTATATAACGCTTTCAATAACTATGGGATCACTATACAAACTTGCAGTCAAGTTTAACGAATTCGTAACTTTGAATGACAAAGCTCATTTGATCTAACGGGTGCAGCCAGCAAAGAGTTGGCTGCATTTTCTTGCTTAATGTATATTGAGCAATCGCGCGCTCGTCACAAGAGACTCCAACAGTAACAAGATTTCGAAGAATACACTTTCGCATTTGGGAACTGCTCAACACCTATATGAAGTGATAGACCGATTCACGACACTGCGAAGCTAGCGCAGTAATTCAATGAACCTCTCAAAATCAGTTGCGTAAAAAAAGAAGTGAAGATCGCATTGAAACTGAAAAGTAATTTCAGTCAGACGGCAGTAAGAGGGTTCGAAGAAACAGCAGATTATACGTATATTGAAGCACTGAAATGCGATGACGTCGCAGCTCATAAACCCTGATCAAATTACAACCGATTAAGAGCTCAACAGGTATCATGCTTGCATACGAGGGTCAGCGCACCGAAACAAATAAATATAAGATAATCCACCGATCAAAGTGTAATGAAAGTAATGTATACGGTTGCAAGACAGCACACGGGAAAAAAATTACATTACCAAGTCTCGTGATTTTACGCTTGAAAAAGTTATTTGTTGGCCGTAGTTTACCTCTAGTAATGCTATAAGACTTTCATTTGGTGAAATATGGCGCATAGTAAGACGATGTGAGGCAAGGAGTTTACTGAATTCGAATAAAAATGAGAAGACGATGCGAACGGGGACCGATCGCGCTATCGCGTTTTGCTCTTGAACGCGTACATCAAGCGCCCTCCAAGTTTTTGAATGCGGCTCTGTTCGTTCAAGTAAATGGATAGATCGCTGTCTTAGTTAAGATTACATTGCATATTGAACGTATCCGGCTAGCTTATCTGCTTATGATTTCACAGTTGGACGTCAGTTTTACTTTGGCAAATCAATTTGAGCCCCTTGCTAAAAAAAACACAAAGAAAGAAAAGGAAAGAAAGCCTGGACGATAAGACTGACGAAAAGAGATAATTTGGAATTTCAGCTGGATGTTGTGAAACGTACGTGCCATCCCTCATTCCAAGTATAGGGGAAAAAAAGTAAACCAGAGCGTTATTTTTTACGCGAAATTTTTATTTTAATGTTTATCTGACTTAGCTCGCGTGTCGTACGAACATGCAAGTTTCGGGCGTGGGTTGCTGTTCAAGTACTTGAAGATGAGCAGATGAGCGCAGCTAGCGGACGACTAGAATGACGTCATTCTTCACGACAACGATTACAGTGGTGTTCTTCTTAATTCGTTAATCTATGTGCGCCATGCGTGCAATAATCACTCGCACAGCCCACACACCCACGAGGCGAAGTTGATCGATAGTTGGTGTATCGAATCTCGCTCATTCTGGACGTCACGGAAGAGTATGGCATTTGCGCTCTTCCCAGTTCGGTTTCGCCGGCGGTATTGGTCAAAATTTATTGCTCTGATAAAATTACAAGCACCCGCTTTTTGGAAATGTCAAAGCTGAAATGGGATCTTCGCAGGAGGAGCTCCAATCCTCCCATTTGACCCGTCTGCCTGTCTCTACTAATTAAGAGCTTAATTAAATTAAGCTCTTTAGTTAATTTCGTAATTGATGTCTCTAGTCGCGTTAAGATGTCAGCCGCTGCATAAAAAGTAATTACGATGCCAGCGAACAAATGCGTTTTTCTGATTTTTTAGCATTTTTGGACACATTTCTATGCAAACAGAGATAAGAGAGCTACTTTCGCACCCTCCATTCTGGGCGCTATATAGGCGACTAAGTGATGCGAAAAAGAAAAAAAAAAAAGACCAAACTAACGAAAGACGACTCACCGATTTCCGGCGAAGCAGAGACGACAAATATACGCCATCAACAACAACAACAAAAAAATCTCAGCTCTCGTCTTCCTCGGGCTCCGTATCATCGATTAGGATATCTCCTGGCCGCGTCTCGCGCGAAACCGGAAATCGCGCGTCACATAATGGACCTCGTCTGTCCGCGAAAGAGATGTCCTGTATTGCTTTCTCAGTGTGTCCGCGAATATCTCTGGGCCCTTCTGTAGCTCTCAGGCACGATCGAATAGTACGCACTCGCAGACATCTCGGGCTGGCCTTATCCCGTACACACACCTAAGCTCACCCATTTCCGAGCGTTCGGCAAACAAACCGCATAGTGTGTGTACACACTCTTCTGGTCGGCAGACAGGAAATGTACAGTACGTATATGAAAGAAAATTGGGCGCACCGCTGGCAACTTCATACGTATCCAATCGTTCGAGCAGCTTACGTGCGGATGAGCTTTTCGGGGGAAAAAATGACGCGAGACCGGAAGGAAAGAGAACCGCAGGAGCCGAATGGTTTCGCATTTCCGCTAACATTGATCGCTCTTTCGTCGGTTGCACATAAAAACATGAGTCGAGGAAACAGATGATGACAAGCGGGAAAAACGACACCTTTGGCCAGGGTGCCACCGGATATGGTGATCGTCGCATCGGAAACGTGCATAGCAGTAGCACTTTGAGGCACAACCATCAGCGGAGAGACAGAACCTGTGTGAGCAGCATACGTTCACGGTCGCACGGGACTTTGACGCACTGTACATGTAGTCGATGCTGATGAGGGTCATCACAGCGTGGGCGACAACGTTATAATGTGAATTGAGTGCGTGTAATGTCACACGTCCACGCACTCGGTCTGCTGCGCACTTATATACGGGGAATTTCCCACGCACTGGTAAACCTTTCGCTTCCGGATCGCCGTGTCGCCATCCAATGGCTGTGAGTTTTTCATGGTTAGATTGCACACATACAAAATGCGCACAGACACAGTAATGTGGGCAAACGAACGCTCGATGTGTCCGTCTGTTGTGCGCATTATAATTTCACCATGAATGGTAACCAACTCGGCCAGCATTAATTTCTACTGTGAGTTTTTTGCTGCTGAAGTCGGCCATCTCATCAGGGACTCACATCTCCTCTGATTGCCTTAGTTTCATTCTTCTTGCTTTATAATTACCCTAACATTTTATATTCATTAGTTAAACGCGGTATCAGCGCTAGCTGCAAGGCGAAGAAATCTTGTGGCTTTCGGTTCCTTCCGATGCCACCATCTTCTCTAAGACAAACGACGCCAGACTCTCCGTTTTGGCTTGAGTAGACATTAAGATCGGTCTTATGCGAAAGAAATGTACTTGTGAGCCTGGCCTCAGAGCTCATCAGCCCAGAAAGCCGTACAAGCCATTCCTCAATACTCGAAGGCGACTGACCTTGTGTCCGACTGTTCGTACGCTGCAGTATGCCTGCGAATTATCTGGGCTCATGTCTGGAGACCGGATTTTAGGCAAATGCCTTTTTTCTTCCTTGCGCTCTTATCGCGTTACTTTGACATTTGAGCATGAATTAGAGGTTAAGAAGGACGTTTATGGTGTTTTTATAGTGCCTATAAATGCCTGTTTCTGGCATTTGTGCCTAAATGCTTACAAATACCTATGAATGCCTATTTTCAAAATTGGCGCTCATATCAACAATATTTATCCTCAAGTTTCGCTCCCGGGTGCACTTTGAAACCATTCTTCATGTTACCACGCAACACTAACTGCTTAGAACTACGGGGTTCAACCTAGCGCTCTAATTCAACCAACTCCCGGGAACAACCGCTAACAGCAGTGAAGTGGGACACGCGAGCGAGCAGTCACCGCGGCGCTGACATGGAGCGAGCGATTGGCGAATACGGGACCGCGGAGAGCCGTCAGCGGAAAAGAGAGTGAAGAGCAAGAAAACAGAGAAAAATGTTATGTGCAGGCGGCTTTTGGTCTGTTTGTAATTTACTTTTTACGGTGTTCTCTGCAGTAGCGTAGCTAGAAATCTTTTTCAGGGGGGGGGGAGGGTTGACAACTATACTTCATATTCGTGTGTGCGTTTGTATGTGGGTGGGTATATATATATATATATATATATATATATATATATATTATATGCACAATTGAATAGTTTTCGGGGGGGGGGGGGTTGAACACCCCGAACAACCCCCACCCACCGCCTGGCTACATTCACTGCCAGGGGAGAAGTTGGATCTACGGGATTCGGCCCGGCCAATAAGAGGAATCCCTTCCTTCTGGTCTTTAGCGATCTGGCTATCTGCTCTTGCTCCACCCTTGTCAGTCATGCCGAAAAGTGACCCAGGAGTGAGTTGATTCGACAGTGGACAATTGACTCACCATGCTGCAGAATAAACGAAGAGACCACGTTTCGCTAACCGTGCGGGATCAAGCTACGTTAGATCGGCTATGGTCAACTGTTGGCGCCTTTGTGCCATCTTAAGCAATAACATTTTTGTGTTCCTGTCGTAGATAGAGGTTGCGTATGTCTACTTTTAAAATTGTTTGCATTTATACGAAAATTTATTGTGCCTATATTTACGATATTGGAGGCCTAAAACGTTGTTTTGCCAACCTATTTTTGGCGCCGAAAACGAGCATTTTTACGCCTAAAAATCCGGCCTATACTCAGGACTTCTCTGTGTATGTCTCTTTTACTCACCCATTCCTTTCACCACGTGTAGAGTAGCAAACTGGAAAAAGTATAGTTAAGCTCTCTGCCCTTTCTCCGCCCCCTCTCTCTCTATAGGATTTTTCCATAATCATTCCGGTAAAAGAGAGAGAGAGAGAGAAAAATGTAATGCGGAAAGGCAGGGAGGTTAACCAGAAAACATATCTGGTTTGCTACCCTGCACTGGGGAAGGGGTAAGGGGAGACAGAAAAGTTAGAAAGAGAGGGATGGGATAGGGAGGGAGGGAAGCACAAACACACACACAGGAGTGTCACAATCGTTCAACGAGGCGGGTCGCTCGCAGAAACTTCATCAGCGCCTTCGTTGCTTTCTGGCGTGAAGCTCGATCGTTTCCGACATTCCAAGATTGACTGCTCAGAGAGCGGCTGGTCGTCGAGGCGAGCAAACACTGCTGCGAGGGATTGTCTCTCAGAGCTGTATTGAGGGCACTGACATATAATGTGTTCAATGGTTTCGTCATTGCCGCAATATTCACATGCAGCGCTGTCTCTCATTCCGATGCGGCACGCAAAGGCGTTCGTAAAAGACACCCCAAGCCACATGCGGCAGAGAAGGGTCGTCTCGGATCGGGGCAGGCCAGATGGAATGCTGAGTCGTAGGCATGGATCCAGGCGGTGAAGACGGGTGTGGAGAAAACCGGGCGTGTTCCACATAGACCTTGCGACATCATGCGCAAGCGTATTAATCGTTGCTGCTGCGTCGCTTCTTGACAGTGGGATAGGTTCTATCACGCCATTTTCGTGAGCATTCTTAGCTGCATCGTCGGCATGCTCGTTACCGATGATGCCGCAGTGGCCTGGCAACCACTGAAAAGTTATAGCATGTCCTTCGTGTATTAGTTGATGGTACAGTTGTGGTATTTCCAGCACCAATTGGTCTTGAGCCCCACGACGTAGAGCAGTTCGAAGACATTGCAGAGCTGGTTTCGAATCAGTAAAAATGCCCCATTTTTGTGGCGCTTCTTGATAAATCCTGCGGAGTGCGCTGCGGAGTGCCGCAAGCTCCACGGCTGTCGATGTTGTCTTGTGTGACGTTCGAAACTGTATGTTTTCGGCTCTTGCTGGGAAGATCACAGCTCCTGCAGATCCTCCAACAGTTGTCGAGCCATCCGTGTAAAGTTTAACATGATCTTTGTAATCTTCGTGCAACATGAGTAGAGTCATCTGCTTCAAAGCTGGCGATGAGAGCTCCGCCTTCTTGCGAATCCCCGGCACTGTCAAGAGCAGTTTTGGTCGGTCCAAGCACCAAGGGGGTGTTAGAATCCGTTCCGGAGGCGTGTAGGCTGTTGAAAGGCACTCTCGGTAAGTCAATATTCTCTTACAGAAGGAGGTACTCGGTCGATCTTCTGGAAGCGAAGCAAGATGGTGGGCAGGGGCGCGAGCAAGGTGCCTAATGTGAGCTCTAAGCACCTCCAATGTAATGTGCCCCGTGGCCGGATGATCTTTGGCAATTGCGATGGTTGCGGCTGTTGATGTGCAGCGTGGTAATCCAAGACAAACTCTGAGTGCCTGGCCCTGGGCGTTTTCGATCGTGCGTATACTGCTTTTGCAAGCGTTCGTCAGAACCGGCAAGCTATACCGCAGGTATCCCAGAAACAGCGTTTTGTATAGCTGCAGCATCGCGTGCACTGATGTGCCCCACGTTTTTCCTCCGAGGAACTTGAAAAGGTTGTGCGATGGCCGTTAGGCGCTTCTTTAGAGTGGCCACATGGGGACTCTAGCAGAGGTTTCGATCAATCGTGACCCCCAAAAACCTGTGCGTCCTGGCGTAGCAAACATTGCGTCCATCGATGGCGATGGGATATGACGTCATTGCCTTCCGCGTGAACGCAACCAGCGCCGATTTCTCAGGAGAAATCTCGAGGCCTTGTTCTCTAAGGTACGCCGATACTGAATTCGCTGCTTTTTGGAGCCTCGCACGTACCTGAGGGCGTGTTACACCTGACGTCCAAGCACAAATATCATCTGCATAGAGAGATATCTGCACGGAATCTGGTATGCGTTCCACGAGACCGATCAGAACCAGGCTGAATAGTGTGGGGCTCAATACACCACCTTGAGGAACGCCACGGTGTGTGTAATGCTCAGAAGTCGGCCCATCACCAGTTTGCACAAACAGTGATCTCAAATGTAGGTAGCAACAGATCCAGCGGTACACTCGTCCACCCAAACCAACCGACTCGAGGGCGTCAAGTATGGCTTCGTGAGAAACATTATCATATGCTCCTTTGACATCCAAAAATAGTGCGACAGATAGCCGTCTACTCATTTTCCGGTAAAAGAAATTAAAGTGCGTTGTATTGATAGCATAAGCACGATGGGACTGTTCCGATGGAGGACTCTGTCGTCAAGGCGGGCCAACACAGCAGCTAGCGACAGTCGGAACAGTCAGTGCTGGAATGCCGACCTGAACTGTCTGCACAGCGAAAATCGTTTAAGGCCTTACTGAACTTTTTGCGTGCCAGTGGCCTATTGAATAGGCTTTAGTACTGCCGATCTACAGCTTCCTTTTGTTTATATCTTTTTTTTTTATCGCGCGCCTGCTCTTCTCTCCGCTGTCCTTTCCATCTTTCTTTCCCTTTCCCCCTCCCCTTAGTGTAGGGTAGCAAACCGGATGCTACAATTCTGGTTAACCTCCCTGCCTTTCTCTCGTTTTATTATCTCTCTCTCTCTCTCTCTCTCTCTTTCCGATGGAGGAAATTCAAACCTGATCATTCAATTAAGAATATGCGCTCTCGTGTGGTTGTTTTCGTGCGTTGTTTTTCCCGCGTTTGCACGAATTTCTTTCAACGAGGCGCAGTGACATCGATGCCTAAACTTACTCTACTGGTCAGTCGTTCTAACATTTCACCATCTCTCACCTCTTGGAGACATTGTCAAAGCAAGTATTTCCTATTCTCCTGCCAAACAATACGGAGGCAACTAAATTTAAACACGTCTTCCGTAGAGTCAGTGCCACAGGGGACCTTTTAACGGACGGTGCACACACACACACTCACTCACTCACACACACACACACACACACACACACACACACACACACACACACACACACACACACACACACACACACACACACCACACACACACTGCCTCACTCACTCACTCACTCACTCACTCACTCACTTACTCACTCACTCACTCACTCACTCACTTTATCTCTCTCTCTCGGCGCATGGGTGCACTGCTTCTCAACTGTACCGCTACAATATACTGCCTATAAAACAGCTGTATTGCCCTCTACTCTGAGGCAGTTAAAATGTCTCCGCCTCAACCTGCAAGAGCGATCTTTAACGAATGTCACACAACACTGGTTTCTTGGGATAATACTGACTCGGCAGCTACCCTAAGCTCCACACATAGAAAGAAAAGTAAGCTCGAAAAGGCGCTCGACCGCTAGTGTGATAGCGAACCTGCTAGGGGTGCTTGATCGCGGGTGATATCATGAGACGAATCAGCATATCATGCACTGTCAACGTCCAGAGTGTGTTATTTGAAAAATATACAGCACACACGCGTTGCCCATTTTACACGACCTTCTCTGCCCGTCAGACATAGGCGTAAATACCCGGGGGGGGGGGTGCAAGGGGGGCGCTAGCCCCCCCCCCCCCTCCCCCCCCCCCCCCCACTGAGAAAAGTTAGCGGGGCGGAGTCCCTCCACTTGCGGCAGTGGTCACTGTCGGCTGCACACTGGGAAGCGAACAACTGAGGCGAAGTTTTCCTTCGACAAATCAATCACGTAATTATATAATAAAATTTTTCATACGTTTCCGCTGTGAATATTGTCCCCCGTGTCTCACGACCACGCACTGTAGGCTTTCTGTGCTGCAGGCCGCCTATGCGACACTTTCGCGCACTGCGCAATGCAGCACTGCAGAGGAGGCTACACTCCTGAGCACGGACCCTATAGCGTTAGAACACTCTGTCATGCTTTGATTCTGCTCTGCCTGGCCTGAAATTTACATAATCGACGACGCGAATACTGGCGGGAACCAGTAATCGTTTTATGGACCGACAAAACGCTCCTCCTGTGTCAGGAAATTCATTTTCTTTATTCTAAAAGGAATAGCATCACCGCTTCTCTATATCCAAGCTGCCGTGAGTCGATGAGTGTGCATAAGCGCTGAGTGCTTTAGTTAGGCCGAAATGATAGAGCTAAGAAAAGTTTCCGCTTTAGTGGCCGATCAACCTGCTTCGCCTTGCTTATCATACGGTAGCTTGCAATGATCGCGGCGGCTTTCAGCAAATCGACGAATTAGGAAGTGCACTGGTGGAGCACACTGGGGAACTGAGCTTTCAAGCTTGCCCCGCAACTTGATCTACCGAACCAAGGTACTGGTCAATGTTTTCTGGACTAAGGAGACTGAATTCACAGCCGGGCTAGTTGGTCTTGATTCAACTTGAATCGACGTGTACAGCGCAATATACAAGACGGACGGCTAAGAAGCACGCGCTCGGAGCGGTGCTTTATTTCTCTCTCTCTCTCTCAGCGCGGATGAATTCACAGAGTTGTATACGGGCTCAAACAGCTCAGCATCGTTACACTGCAACTCAGTTATTTCGGTCGGTGTTTTCCTCTCTTCTGTAGCATGAGTTAGAGCACTGCACGGGCCCGGGCCGGGCCGTCCGAAGCGTTTTCCGGCGGGTCCGGGCTGGGCTCGGGCTTGAAAGTGCGGGTCCGGGCCGGGCCCGGAATTGAAACCGCGGGCCTGGGCCGGGCCCGGGCTTGAGGCTGTGGGCCGGGCCGGACTCGGACCCGCTCATTAAAAGGCGTAAGTCGGTCCTTCGAGCACACGCGAACGTTATGCATTGCATGGTCTAAGGTATACTGTGCCAAGCTGAAGTGACACGCGCAAAGAGCTGGCTCTTAGTGAAGCTTAGCAAAGAAAATAGAAAAACAGTTGAAGTGCTATTTATTTTCACCAGTATAGATATACATTGGCACTGTATATTTTCACTAACGTTTCGTCTGCTGGACCAGACTTTGTCAAAGTAACAAGTACATCGTTGTGGGTTTCCTTATAAACACGCCAAAGCACGTATATATATATATATATATATATATATATATATATATATATATATATATATATATATATATATATATATATATATATATATATATATATATATATATATATATATATATTAATAGCACTAACAATGGGCCAGATCACGGTTGTTCCCATGGGAGGCATAAAGATTTCAGTCTTTTATTCGAGGTTGACACATACGATCGATACATTTCATTTATATTCCTTGGTATTACGTGCCAAAACCACGATATGATTACGAGGCACGCCGTAGTGGCACCGGATCAATTTCGACCACCTCGAGTTCTCTAACGTGCACCTAAAGTTAAGTATATACACGGGTGTTCTTGCATTTCGCCCCCATCAAATTGCGGCCGCCGTGGCCGCGGGAATCGCACCCGCGTCCTAGGACTTAACAGCGAAACAGCTTAACCACTGAGCTACCACCGCGGGCAAAGCAACATTTCGATGCATGTACACATCGGATTTTCCGTCCGATCGCCCGCTACAAAGCGCACGGCATCATGAATAATCATCATCAACAACTTATATCCTCTAGCGGGCCCGGGTCGGGCCTGGTCATGACTCATGAACAAGCGCGCCCTGGATTAGTTTAGTAATGAACACCCGGGCCCGGGCCGGGCCCGGGCTTGGAACGACGGGCCTGGGCCGGGCTCGGGCTGGGTTCGGTCATGTACGCCTGGGCCCGGGCCGGGCCCGGGCTCGCGCTTGGAACTATGGGCTCGGGCTTCATAAAGCGGGCCCGGGCCGTGCCCGGGCCGTAAAATCCGGCCCGCGCAGTGCTCTAGCATGAGTCATACCGACCAGATGGGCTTCCGTCATACTATCGACTTCATATTTAATGCAGCTTAGTGTGGATCTTTAGTAGTAAATGCGATTTCTGCTTGTGTGAGCTGTAACGAAGGCGTGCTGACACACTTGTCTTACTACACGGCGGAAGAAGCAACTATGTAGTTTATCCAGAACAGGCACAAAGAAAGTACGAACACATGACAGAACTCTGTCGATTCAATCGAAACTAGGACACGCGCGTTGCAACCCGTTGTGTGTGCCGAGCTAATCTGGAAAGGAAGGTTGCCGCCCCGCGATAAATCTTGAAGGGTTGCGCGCGTTGCGATTACGTTTGGCGCGGACGTGCCAGCGTTGTGATATCGGCCACCTTGTAGCCTCGAAGCTTTGGCTGTCCGCAACCTTGTTCGCGTTTTGAGGTCTCTGTTTTTTCTGTTCCATACAGTCTCCTAAATTGCCCCTAAACCAGTCCGAGTTTAAAGACGGGATAATGATTTCTTTCTCACATTCACTATTCTTGCTACGGGCGACATCTTCTTCTAGCCATATATTTTTTTTGCATAAAACACGTGGACAATGTCAGCGCTAAGCGTGGCGCCTATCAGGATATCGCGCTTTTCGGCTAGGCGCTGTTGTCTCCGCTTGCGCAGTCGAAACCGCGCGAAACAAACTGAAAACAGTTGATCGCGCGCGGTAGTCATACGAGACAAGGCAGATCGGACGTGCGACTGCGCGGCAAAGTTAGGAGACAATTCACAACTGATATCCGTCGTATGTGAACCAATTGGGAGATTATTTCGCCGTGACATCACGTGAACAGACTGCTGGCGTCACGAATTGTGCCGAAAAGACTGGAAACACCAGGAGAGAATAACGCGTTCGTTCTTTGTATTTTAAGAGGTTGTTTAGGGGCTCTTTAATTGTACTTGTAGGCTCAACGGGTCAGTAGACGAATTTCCGAGTCCAAACTCTTCATGTGCAGCAAGGGGTGCACATTTGCAGACATTGAGCAACGCACACGCAAACGCACACTGATACACAGACGAACACATGAACTCCACCGTTATCCCGATCATATTACGAAACTAGCGACGGAACGGAAAGACACGCCACGCGAGTTGTCCCGACCCTTCAGATAGACGTTATCTGGACTTGTTTTTCTTGAAGCCTTTACGTATCTCAAGGAACGTCCCCGCCCTTCAGAGATTGCGGTCGTGTCTTTCTTTATTTCTTGAACCTCTGCTCGCGCAAAGTAACCCTTCTTGCAAAGCTTCTTCAAGTGGTTGCCTCAGCAGATGTTGCATATAAGAGGTCCAGACGCAAACGCGTAGGACGGCGTTCAGCGGCTGCTCAGAGACATCAAGTTTGGCACAATATGCAAACAATAATGACACCATTAGGAAGAAAGGGTTGCTCGGCTACAATGAGGCGGAGGGGATCCTTTGTTCGGATGCAAGATAATGGAACATTTGCGGACCTAAATTGTAAGATGATGGGTCTGAGGAAATTATGCTAATGAGCCACAGCCATGGTCGCGGCGTATCTCTCTATGGAATTCGTTGTTTACGCAGTTCCAGATGGGCTTTCAAATAACCCGAGTGGAGCCGAAACAGCGCGATGGCACGAGGCAGGGCTGGAACAGAGACGAGTAATTCGAGACCACACGCTTTGCATTAGCACCAAACAATAGTTCATCAACAGAATCAGGCAATTGTCAACATGGCGAGCGAATCCGTGTTTTCGTCCCTTCTCATTCCATCTGCCCGTCATAAGGGCTTGTTTGCGAAAACAATGAAAACAATTACGATCCACATACTAACAGCGAACGCTTTGAGCTGACAGCGCGTGTTTACAAAGATGACTACTCAAGTGTCCATGCCCTATGTATACGCTTGTCACATACATACATACATACATACATACATACATACATACATACATACATACATACATACATACATACATACATACATACATACATACATACATACATACATACATACATACATACATACATACATACACACACATGTGAACCAGTAATGTAATGTCGGATAGTTCCATCTGTGGTGGTTAGCCGCGGTTGTTCTGCTGTAAGTTCTGGCACACACGCTGGCAGCGTTCTGTGGCACTGAGTATGATACACTGACACCATGCTATAGCCACCATGTTGGAGCACCAGTGCGATGGGACGCTGCGTACGTGTCTGAGGTCACGTGCAAAAAATCTATAGAATGCTTCTTATTGATAAAGAAAGAAACTGACGTCAAAAGAACAGGAAGTAGTTCGTTAGCAGTAGTCGCTAATTTCGATGCCTCATTCAGCGCTTACAGTATGCCTAAAAAAAAAATGTCCGAGCTGCAGCGTTCACCATCGAGATGAAACGCGCAGCGCTACAAATAAAATGATTCGACGTCGCAGACGCCGCCAGCATCGATGGTTGATTGCTGGAGAAACGTTATGCCCAGGATGACATGCCTTGGCATTATGGATGCAGGCAGATCTCACGTCAAACATTACTTCCAGTTTTATTAGTTAATCTTATTCAGTTATAATTGTCGATGAGTGATGCACAGACAATAAGAATGGTTGATTGATGCGTTGTTAATTCGACTGTCAAACGAAATACACCTAATCAGACTGATGACAGTGATCTACCAAAGGTAAATATAGACTCGTCAGGTCATAACATTTCCTGTTTCGTGTAGTGCACACATTTTCCTGCACGATAATGATCGACCTAATGAAAATTCTTCAGAATTTTATTTTTGAGACATTGGAAATGGAGGTCTCCATCGGGAAGTCAGTAGGAAAGCTCACGAACGAACATGTTTTTACCAGTTCCGTTTTGACATAACTCATAGAGTAAAAAGAGCTCGATCAAATTCACATTCACACAGCGATTTTTTTATTGCAGTCATTACACGCGCGCAAAAAAAAGAAAATGCAGGGGATGTACAAATACATGGCGTGCTGAGGGACTTAAGAAGCTGAAAATCACCACTGCGAATTGGTATCAATTTAAAACAGAAACATTATCGCTTTCTTTCTTTTTTAGCAGCCCCTATTGCATTTGTCGGACAAATAAAGAAAAAAAAACGGACTCACTAATATGATTCGCGTGATTTTCATGTTTTCTGTACATAACAGACCATTTAAACGAACGTAAAATAACACGCGATGAATTATTCAACTGATGCCGAGTGGTGTTTCCCTTTAGCGATATCAATTTAAACACGACAAGAAATTGAACCCGACAAAACGATCCTGCAAATTTTTTTCGCTATCTGACACTTTAGGTCCATGCCTCTATGACAAAAGACAAAAATAAAAATATAATAAAAGCGCTCCTACATGTCCTTAGTTTTCCATTTTTAGTTTAATTAAAGGAAATTAAAGGAAAAAGTGGTTCCGCTGACGAGAACAAACAAATTTTAATTCGAGATTATATTTCAGCTGAAATAGCACAAACGCGAAAATGTTCGGTGCGTAAGCTATACTTCGTAAATATGAAATGTCATGCTCGGACCCACAATGCTATTGGTAAATCGTACACAGATAACTTGTTTACTGAATGCATTCATGTCCGTATACGCAACCATTTTTATTATGCAGGGGTTTTATGCGTCTACGCCCGACTCTCGCTACCCAGAAATACATTGCTTTCACTTTCCAGTTTGCATACGAAAGAACGCGCTATTTCATTTTTGCCGAAATGCATTGTTAATATTTATTTCTGCCGTACTTAATGTCAGCGTGAGGCTTTTGTCGCTAAGACATCTTGGCCGCTTTAATCCAGAATCCATATTTCATTTTCATAGAGAGTCACTCTGTTTTGCTGGTGATATGACTAAATGTTAATAAAAAAAAAGGTATCAGCGATAAAAAAGATGTAGCCGGGATTGTTTATCTAACGGGGCTTACTTTGTAGCGTATGAAATTGTTTGTCAGCAGTTACCGTAAATATTCAGGTCCGAGTGCTTCGTATTTAATGGCGCATTTCTCTAATGAAAGTTGCAGTCAGCAGAAATGATATTGACACGATAACTTTAATGCGTTTGCGGATCTTCTGCAGTATGCAAAAATAAGCAAGACCAACCACGTAAGAAAATAATCTAAACTTTGCACTTGTACGATTATCTATTTGCCCGATCTATGTTATATTCTTGTTAGGCAAAACACAGAAAGTTTGGTCTATCGTAGTTTAATTTCCTTCCAGTAAGGAAAATACTTCGAAGCCCTCAGTTTTAGGTTAAGCGTACGTCAATATTTATGATGCGCATATCTACATTTACATTTTCACTTATGCATTTATACTCTCTTCATATCAGAAAAATCAAACGCATGTAACTGTAGACGTGGAAATAATCACTTTTGAAGCGGCACTGAATAGGAATCGAAATCGGATACTACCATAAGCGAATAGAATCGAGCGCTGAACACCCGTCGAATAGTTTTCAAATCACGCGCCACCCTTTTTGACAATCGACACAAAAAGTTTGCATCCTAGTATAATACAGTTGTGAAGTTCATCTCGTTAGATTGAACGCCGTGAAGTGCTAAAATACCTAACGGAGCTTTATAAACAAACGAGATGCTTGCTCGTACTCACAGGAATGTTCAGAAAGTGTGGAGAGTGGTTTGTAGCCGACCAAGAATTGCTTTCTGAACGATACATGTATATAAGCTGCTTCATAATACGCAAGTTCTCACGTTTGTTGTATATAACAAGCCCAGGTATGATTTTTTTTTGTTTTTCACTCCAATTTTATGTCTGATCCCGCAAGTGTGATGTTTTAAAATACTGCAAAATATTTAAGACAGTGCAAAATACGGGCGTGCAGAAAAAGCAGGGCACATTAAACAGCGCCTCTTTTATTAGTCTCCCATCTTTTGCGCTATCTTAAATTATAAAAATGCCACACCGAATCTTTCAAGCATCTCCTTTAGCAGTGTATGAATAAAGAAATGTTTGTATTTACGAACAGTGATTGTTCACACCGCCCTGAAATCGAATAGGACGTAATTCGATTCATCGCTCCCAAGTTTCCTATACTGGCACACTCCTGCATATAACATTGCAAGGGAAGTGGGTTTCGTTGAATACAACATTACTGATGTGACAGCACATCCCATTGAGGTACTATTATTCTTTTGCGACTACTATACAAATATACGCACGAGCCTCCCGTTTCGAGAAATGTGAGACGGACCGAGGAGAGTTATTTGCACGGCGCTCGCTAAACAAAGTGAGCGCCCGACGTGTGAGTACATGCTCTCACATGTGCACCTCGCTTGAGCAGAGAAACACAATCCGAACGACTCACGTGTCATCGCAGCCGGTTCCACGCTCTTTCTCGAAGGCTCTCGCTGTGCCAACGGCGATAAAATAAACCAGAGATGAGAGGCTTCAACACCGCGCGCCCGCGCGCACTCTCCGCACACGACTGTAACCACTGATGCAGACGCGTCGTCTGCTAAAGCGAGCCGGTTCAATTCCGTAGCAGACGATTCATTGGAAAAAAATACGCTTAAGGCACGCAGCGCCATCTATCGCGTCTAGCGGAAAGCGCTTGTAGTAATGGTCTCGCTGAAAAACGTTTCATGACTGCTAGCGCCGCCAGCACGTGGATACGAAAGTGCAGGTGATTATTAATTGTCGCACACTGTACAGGCTTCTCTCTTTAGTAAGGTGGCAGATTGCAAGGTGGCAGATCTCTCATATCCTCGCCTTTGTTTCTGCTGCAAAAAAAGGACATTGGAAAATAAGTTTTTTTTTAGGGTTATTATATGTTGCTTGGAATATGTTGGTGCTTTTATATAGAAATGGCTACTCCCTTTCGCATATAAAATTAGTGAAAACCACAGATGAAAAAACTACATAAAATCGCACCTAGAAACAGCTTCTATAAATCAGCGAAGCCACAGCAATTCACAAAAGCAATAAGTTCATTCACCGAGTATCATTAAAGGCGACGCAAAATACCGTCCAGGCACATAATAACACTATAGAGTTCGCATGAAATAGAGACTCAAGAAAACCACTAAGTCAACAAATAGAACCACACATAGAATCTGGACGCACAGCCACACTGAAAAAATTGGCCCGAAGTGTAGAAAACAAGTTATCATTTCTACGCTCCGTTTGTAATGAGTTAAAAGAGATGAGTCGCACTTAATCTGCGACTGTAACCTCTTTGCGTGCTTTTTGCACTCCGATGAATCGTCAGAATGACAATAACATCGATTGCCACGGTACTTGGGGTCGGCGGAACTTTTTTAAACAGCGCAACTGTTCACCCTTGGTAAAACCCCGTCCGGCGCTAGCTGAAAAATCCCCCCTCCCCTCCCCCCTCCCCCCCAACGCCGTGGCACCTCGCGTCGCCTAGCAACGCGTTGAAAGAAAGAAAGTTGGAGGAAAGAAGAGAAGGTGGATAAGAGGAGGAGAGGAAGAAATAAAACAAAATAAAATTCCTTGGCGAGGCAGGATTCGAACCCGCGTAGCCACGGTCATAGGCGTGCGCACAGGCGGGGCAGGGGGGGGGCGGCCGCCCCCCCTAATCACCTAAGAGGGGGGGCGCAAAATTTGCCCCGTACATTGACTTGGTAGGGTGGGGGGGGGGGGGCGCTGCGATGAACCTTCGCCCCCCCCTGATGGGGAATCCTGAGCACGCCTATGGCCACGGTCCCAAAGCGAGCGTCGTAACCACTCGGCTTTTTTTTTTTTTTTTCTGTCATGGTATTTATTAAAATGCGTACTAGAATGCACATTAACGAAATGGCTAAGCTTGCACTAAGTCGCGCAAGGCTTGAAACAGGGATGCTGGACCATTATGAAGTCTAATCTGGTTGCTTCTTTATTTATTTTATTTTTTATTTATTTTATTTATTTCAATACCCTCAGGGCCCGAGGGCCTTACAGAGGGGAGTGGGTTACATTTTTAATACAACATAGTAAAAAAGAAAAAAAAACTTGGGGTTACATAGATACAATGAAGAAAACCAACAATAAACAGCGCACAGTAAAATAACAAAAAACAGATGATTTAGAAATGCAAAGCAAAACAGGGTCTAAACAACAAGCAATCAACGCTAACGAAATTACACTCAAGCACAAGCACGTGCCTATGAACCAAAGAATGCATCGTTGCAGCAATATGTGTCAATATATAGGCATGTACAAAAAAAAAAGGAAAACAAAAGGGCTACTCAAAAATGGAAATACTATAACCTTACAAAAATACAATTATGACAACAGCAGGTTAGTTACAGCAGCCTTAAACTTAGGGTTATCAGTAGAGGCCGGATTTTTAGGCACTAAAAAAGCTCGTTTTAGGCGCCGAAAATAGGCAGGCAAAACAATGTTTCAGGCTTCCCAAATCATAAATATAGGCACAATAAATTTTCACATAAATGCAAATAATTTCAAATGAAGACGTGCGCCACCTTTATCTACGACAGGAAAACAAAAATGTTATTGCTTGAGATGGCACAAAGGCGCCGACAGTTGAACATAGCCTTACTATTGTGCTTTCTCCCGCACGGTTCGCTCGTGTTATGCACAATGAATCAAGTGTCCACTGTCGAATCAACACACTCCTCAGTATCTTTCCGGCATGACTGAGAAGTGCAGAGCAGGAGCAGACAGCCAGATTGCTAAAAGACCATAAGGGAGGGATTCCTCCTATTGGCCTGGCCAAATCGCGTAGAGCCAATTTCTCCCCTGGCAGTGAACCACTGGCATAGCCAGGCGGGTGGGGGGAGGGTGTTCAACCTCCCCCCTCCCCCGAAACTTTTCAGTTTTGCGTGTGTATATATACACGCACACATACAAACGCATGCACGAACATATGTAAGGTATGGTTGTCCCCCCGTCCCCCTCGCCCCTGAAAAAAAATTCTGGCTACGCTACTGCGGTGAACACCTTAAAAAGTAAATTACAAACAAAATAAAAGCTGCGTGCACATCACATTTTTCTTTCTTTCTTTTTTTTTGCTCTTCACTCTCCTTTCCGCTGACGGCTCTCCGCAGTTTCGAATTCGCCAACCGCTCGGGCCATGTCAGCGCGGCGGCGAATGCTCGCCGGCGTGTGCCGCTTCACTGCTGCTAGCGGTTTTTGGTTGGTTGAACTAGAGGAGTAGGTTGAACCCGATAGTTCGAAACAGTCAATCTTACGCGTTAACATGAATAACGGTCTCAAACAGCACCCGGGAGCGAAACTTGAGGCTAAATAGCGTTCATATAAGCGCAAATTTTGAAAATAGGCATTCATAGGCACTTGTAAGAATTTAGGCACGAACGCCAAAAATAGGCATTTATAGGCACTATAAAAACACTATAAAAATCCTTCTTAACCTCTAATTCATGCTCATATATCAAAATGGCGCGATAGGAGCGCAAGGAACAAAATAGGCATTTGCCTAAAATCCGGTCTATAATTATTAGTAATCTCAACGACAGATCGGGGAAGGTGATTCCAACTTGCTGACGTACAGGGGATGAATGAATTGTAAAAATGGTTGGTGTGGCATGTCGGAATGCCAACTTTATGACGATGATCGATGCGAGCAGATACGTAAGAAGAAGGGGTTATCAATTTATTCTTGAGGATCTGGTTGTCGTAATATACCTTGTGGAAAAGGCAGAGGCGAGGTATTTTCCTACGTTCTGAAAGCGGAGGTAATGATAAACTTGTTTTCATGGAAGTGACGCTGGAGGTGCGATGATAGTTAGAAAGAATGAAACGAGCAGCCCGGTTCTGGATGGATTCATGCTGATAAATGAGCGTTTCTTGACTGGGGTCCCACACAGATGCAGCATATTCTAGTTTGGAACGGACTATAACGAAGTAGTTTTACAGGGCTAGATGAAAGAGCTAGGTGGTGCTATAGATTGTTTCTAGGTTGCTTCTCAGCGCAGAGAGGTTTTGAGTTAAATCACAGACAGCCACAGGCACGACAAAGATGTCCAAACTCCAGAGACAGAAACTCGCACTGAAACCGAGCGATCGCACCTCCCATGGATCTACGGGCACGTTGTCGTCCGCGTAGGGCTTCCATCGTTTCGGGGTCTTCTCGCAGCCGCCGTTCCCTTTCCCGTTCCATAATAATCTATAGTTGTACGTACTCGGGGTTCTCGGGTCGCCGCCGTCGCTTCGCAGCCATTTCTTGGGCTAACTATTTTACTTTCTTAAACTGCGCGAGAAGACGAAGACACAAGGAAGAAAAACATTCAGAAACACCACGAGCGCGGTGAACCAACTTGCCTGCCAGGACGTATTATTGGGCTAACTGTTCTTGCCTTCTTCATTTTTAGCGGACCAGCGATGAGTAGTGTGAGTTGCCCAATTTCTGTGGCACATACCCGTTCATGATGATGATAGTTTTTTTTGTACACACCAAAATTTTTACGGCTGGCTCAAACAGCTTTGCTATTAAAAGGGTACGAATAGCATGAAACAGAAGTGCAATCACATAACGACAATAAGCGCTGAAGCGCTTCTAAGGAAACACTAGACGGGGAACATGAAGTTCATTAGAACATCGAGATTTCACATCGTGTTATACAGGTAAGGTGGTGAAGCCGAGCACCTCGCCAAGATGGGGTACCAGTCCGGTCTAATGTATAGTTCGTCATAAATGTCCTTTAGATGAATAGCCATTCGAATAACTTGTGTGCTTGAAGAAATGATGGGTTCTGCGTTACGGTCGTGTACACGTGTCTTGCATAAGCTGTGCATGCCCATGAGGAAATCATATCAAACGGCACTTCATAGAGCTCTTATTCTGTTAAATGCCGTTTATGTGATGTAACGGAGGCAATAGAACGTTGATTTGTTAGGTGAAAAGACGCTGTGTTGTCCTTCAGCGAACTCTGAAGAAAAGTTTTGTCATTAATTCTCAAACTACACGCTATCTTTTGCGAACATCGCTTGATGAAGGGCTATCCAGGCACGCTCGGAGACAAAGCATTTATGGGAACCATATGATTACGTTGCTATGGGCGTGAGAACGAGAAGAAGAGAGAGAGAAAGATCGAAAAAAAATAGAGAAAGGAAAAGAAGCAGACATAGAGAAAGAAATACAGAGGAAGAGAGAAAAGGAAAGAAAGGGCAAGAAATAGAGATCTGAGAGAGATAGCTAGAAAGAAAGCATAGCATAGCCATGTATAGCATAGTATAGCACGGAGGTGGGAAAGGGAAATGAGGGGGAGGAGGAGGTGAGAGGGTTACACATAGCATAGAGAAAGAGAGAGAGAAAAAGGTTAAGTGAAAGGCAGGGAGGTTATAACCAGGAGAAAACTTTCCGGTTTGCTTCCCTGCACTGGGGAAGGGGTAAGGGGGTATAGAAAGGTAAGGAAGGAAAAAGAAAAGAGAAAGAGTAAAGAAATATATATAAAGAAAGAAAACGCACCCCCACTTAAGCACGGGAGTGTCATAGTCGTTTAGCGAGGCTAGTTGTGTAAACTACAGTATAGCAAAGGGGTGGGAAAAGGAAGTGAGGGCGAGGAGGAGGGAAGGGGTAAGCGAAGGCCACCAGATCCGCTGTTTCCTCACTTTTCGCACCAATAGGGCGTAGCTGCCCTATTGTTTTTTTTTTTTTTTTGTAGCGTTAGCTACACTTGCCCAGCCGGAGCCGATTTCGCATGGATGGTCATGAGCCGTGCTACGCATGCGCGAGGATCAGTGATGTCACACAGCTGGGTTGCTGTGTCGCTGGGTCACCGGAGCTGGCATATCACGCACTCTCCGACACCGCCGCGCGCGGCTCACCGCTGCTGGTCTGCGCATTCGGGAAGAGTGGGGTCGTAGGCGCGGCAGACACACTGGCGCCGGCGCGCGGTCAGACCGCCACCGCCACGCGCGGCTCGCTGCTGCTGGTCTGCGCCGCATTCGAGAGGAGTGACGTCGTAGCCATAGGCACAGTGGCGCCGGCGCGCGCGCAGCTATTCGCCTTCGCTGTGCGGTCGCCGTCTGACACTGCGCTGGGGCCGCTTGATAGCGCCTCTGACTGGCGTTTGCAGGTGGGTAACGCCATGGAGAAGGAGAGCGCAAATGCTGCTCGACGGCGCAGAAGAGCCGAGAAGCTTATATCATCGAATACCGAAGTAGTTGCCTGGCAATTAGTGGTTCAGCGTACGAAGAATGAACAGAAGAAGGCTAATAATCCTAGACAATCTGGAAAGCAAAGAATATTCAGCTGAACCTTTGCTAACGCTTAGCCGAGCTAAGCCACTGCAAACTTTTTGTTTTTTTTTTACATCGCATGGCTAGGCAAAAGTCCGTCATATGTGCGCAAGAATTTCTGGTGCGTATGTGCTGCAGAAATTGGTGAAATTCCACTACTCATCACTGGTTGACTAAAAGTGAAGAAGGGAACGCACGGGCGGCAAACACCAATTAAGAGTTCTGGACAGACGTAACCAGTAATTCAGAAATATATTAATGAAATATCGGGATTAACCCAGTGATAAACGCCGGGGCCGCAAGTTTAAGCTTCGTCGGTTAAACGTCTGCACGGAGTGATTGAACTCTCCGTGTGTGGCTCCGTGGTAAGATCTTATAAATAATAATAATAATAATAATAAAACAGCCAGGCCTCCACTCCGCTATAAATCATAATTTTTGCGAAGTAGGGAAGCACCCACTGTGCCATTCTTCGTCTTTCTGCGGATAAGCGAGGTACCCGTTGACAAATCTGCAAGGCATTATGAGCACTTTGTTGATGCTGCATGTGGCGGATGACGATGAAGAATTATTGCTGATCACTTTGTGGTGGGTCGGAAGATCTAAAGCACACACTCGTTGTGCAATTAGCATTGTGTGACACCTACACTCTAAATCAGGTCCCGCTTAAAATGCTAGATATACCAGGAAGCCGGACATTTTTCGTCTAGTTTCCTGGATATAGGCAGCATTTAGTCAGGACCCGATTAAGAGTGTAGTTGTTGTTTTACTCTTCTGCAATGCTATATTACACAAGTTAACGCGATTTCTTGACTGATATGACGCCTGAATGGGGTCTTTTTGCGAAGGAGTTTCAAGCATCGGCGTGGCTCCGTGGTAGGGTACTCGACGGCCATGCAGAGGGCCCGGGTTCAAATCCCTTCGGATTCCGGATATTGTGTACAGTGACTCATCGTGCTATACTATGGTCACCTATCCTCAAAGCTGTCTCTTCCTCCTTCTCTCCCTTTCCCCTTACCTCCGTGAGGAGTAACAGGCTAGAAACCCGCTTTCCAGGCCGACCTCTCCTCCTTTCTCGTCATTAAACATTTTCTTGCATTATTGCATTCATCAATCAAAAAAAAAAAAATTGCCGCATATCTGCGTGCTACGCTGCAAACGTCGTCGAAAGACGATAGTCTTCTGCCGGCCGTTTCTGCGCCGTTTCAGCGCAGCGTAAGAAAGACTAGCATTTTCAGCGCAGCTTAAGAAACACTAGGGTCTTTAAAATTGCGTATCTATGTATATTATAGTAAAGGAACACACCACCTAACACTTGCATATTGATGTTGCGCCCCAGATATGCGTAATATTTGCTTTTTGATCGACAACGTTCACAAGTATGAACGCAGTTACCAGTTCAACATGGCTGGACGTTCAGCAAGTGCTTAAACTTTGGCCAGGTGGCTGAATCGGGTGACTGAATCGGGTGACAGACAGACAGACGGAAAGACAGGGAGACAGACCGAAATTTCTGTGATTAAGTTCCCCAAGCAAGACTATCGTCTTCAATAAAAGCAAGTAAGGCCTACCAGAAAACGTTTGGCAAGTCACGATACGATAAAGATTTAGCTAGAACCGTGGATACATAGCTGACACCTATGCAGTTTTATTATTTAATGTTCTAAACATTAATAAATTGAAACGAAGTTAATTATTTATGCTCAAATTTGCATTCCCCATAACTAGACCAATGATCGGTGGCTCTTTTGTGGGCAGATCGGTATGTCATGCGCCCATTAAATACGACCAAGATTCTTCCATCTGTCTTCCATTTATTCAAGGTGACTTTGCTGGCACAAATTCTAAAAACCCAAAATTTCGATTGTTTATTTCGCCCTCTTCTTCAGTCAGTGACTTTGACTATGCTGATAACGTTGTCTTATATTACTAGCTATTTTGGCATAATAAGGTCATTATTTTTTGTGTCCTCTTTTTACTTCCATGTAATCCTTAATCTCTTATGTATTCTTGCATATACGACTCCCCTCTGTATTGCCATAGGGATTGGATGATACAAACAAACAAACAAACAAACAAACAAACAAACAAACAAACAAACAAACAAACAAACAAACAAACAAACAAACAAACAAACAAACAAAAACTTAAGAATAAATAACGAATTAATTAATTATTTATTTATTTATCAATTATGCGAGGGCCGTTGAAAGGCTTTTACATCAAAAATAAATTTTTGTAGAATCTGACACATGAAAGCATATCATTAGATACACTGGTACTCAATCGATAGAATATCTGTGATACCCACCGAAGTATCCATGCCGCCGTTCTGCAAATAAAATACTTACTAGCTGGCCGATATTTCTGAACTACTGCGGAGGAAAGTGGGCAGTTTTGGCGGGCAGAAACTTTTTGTTTCCACAGATAATAAAACACTTCAGTAGTCGTTGTTATGTACAGTCAGCGTTAGAAGTTTAGAGACCACGAGACACAAGAAATAGTTAAATATTCCCGCTGCTTCGGCAGGCAACCTTAAATTTAGATTTCCGGCCTGTTATAGAACGCCCTAACAACATGTACTGGGCAGTTCGACGAGGTTAAGTACACAAATTGCTGGGAAATTCAGTCTTCTCAGACCTAGTGGCCCGTAAATTTTTGACGCGGACTGAAATATATTCTGAAATATAGAGGCAATTCCGAAATATAGAGTTTTTGCTCCACGGTTCTGTTTCAAGACATGGTGATCACATGGGTTGCCTCACGAAAAGAATGCTTGAGGCCAGTCATGTCTGTGTAGCTCATGGACATACTTATTAAGAAAACAATAAAATGTGACGAAGACCGTCGTGTGTAGGCTGGGCCGCTAGCGAAAGGTTCGTGGGCCACGTGTTCGAGAGCCCTGTTTAATTACACAAAGATGCCTTCATACGTGTCCACCGACTGTAGCTGCCTGAAGACACTGGATTCGCTCCGGCTACGACAATAGTCCCAATTACGAGACGGTTGTCTGTATTCTCGCATAAAGAGTATGTAAAATGCGAAGGTTGAACTTTCAATTTGACACGAACCATCTGCACAAATATGAATGTGTTTCCTGTGGGCAGAGTAGATTGGGCATAGTGTTTAATTATTTCATGGCCGTTTCTGGCAGGTCACTTTTACTAGAAATGCCTGGTACTTTTTCAGAAGCCTCTGGAATAAGTACCAATCTTTTCAAAACACCGATGCGCATCAAATGTCAGTTTGTTTGTCGAGAGAGAGAGAGAGTATGCTTGAAAACGGAGGTCGAAACATCGTTATTTATAGGCCTGATCAAAAGAAATACATTTGAACACTCCAGTAACGATCAATAGCTTTCTTGAAAGAGTAAAACAAAGATTACGTATTGGCATAGCGTACCCAAAGTGTTTCTTAAGCGGAACAGGCGGATCTGTCAGCACGGTGTGCATTTTCGTATATCAGAAGAAGGTACCCTTATCAGTAGAGTATCGGAAGAGAATGTTGAGAACTTTTTTTGAATTGCAGTATTCATGCTCCACTTCGAAAAAAAAAATTGGGCTGAATTTCGCGTTATTGACAAGAGGCCGCCCTAATTGGGAAAAATACCGCGGCTTTATCCAACAAGTGGATTACAGAAGCGTTCCAATAATACATATTTTTTTCAAAAAATAAGATATTTTTTTTATAAATAACACATAGTTTTTTCAATAATACAAATTTTTTTTTCAGTATTATAACACGTTCTGCTTGAATGAAGTTTCACTTGTGCCGCAGTTTACGGTGCGAATGAAAAGCGCCCTGATACTGCTTTTATTGCAACCTGTGGTGTACTTTCTTGAAATACAGCGTCTCTCATAACCATATCGTGGTTTCCGGACGTTAAACGCCACCAATTATTATTATTATATTATTATTATTATTATTATTATTATTATTATTATTATTATTATTATTATTATTATTATTATTATTATTATTATTATTATTATTATTATTATTATTATTATTATTGAAATACAAGTTAACTGCAAATGACTGCTATATTGCTAATTTTGATTCGTTGTATTGAAACTACATCCGTGGGTCGATTATATAGAGCACTGTTGCATATACTACACACAGGAAGGTTTGCGGACACACTTAGAGCTTTCTTTTTGCGGGAACGTCCTTCAACGAATCTTTAAGAATGACGTTGATGTAACAGTCGTCTCGACCTGCTTCCTTTCTTTGAATTATCCCGAAACTATCTCAATATGTTTGCATTAACAGGTCCCGGCTGTATAGCCACCGCAAAAAAAAAAAAAAAAGCGACGGTCGTCTCTGAAGCTCATCATCGACTAAATTGTTTCTTTATTGTGACAGGGTCTGACGTGCGCGTACGTAGCTTAATTATGGCAGACACGAATGTATAACAAGTCGCCTATATTTCACTTCGTGCACGTTTATGATGTGCATGCGTCTGATTGTCTCATTATTGGTTACGTGCGTATTTTGAACCCTGACCGCAGTGAAACTATCACCCTGCTGTTGCGTGTGATTGTCATACTACGGTCATTGATGGCGACTCATGCGGTACATTACTTTCAGGTACGAGTACGTCAGATGAAACGTAATGACATACTATCAAGTACAAAAAAAAAATCAGTATGATTTTCCTCTAAGAGAAAATTAAAGGCAGTTTTATTTGCCGTGCCAACATCGGCACAGACATTTATTGCAGTCAGGGCATATAGTATTATTACTACCCCTACTACTGCTACTTCTACTACTGCTACTACTACCACCACTACTACTGCTACTGCAACTACTACTACTACTATTACTACTACTACTACTACTACTACTACTACTACTACTACTACTACTACTACTACTACTACGACGACGACGACGACTACTACTACTACTACTACTACTACTACTACTACTACAACCCCTATTGCTCCTACTGCTATTACTGTTACCATCACTGTGAGGGTTGCAACGTGGGCCACCAACACTACTGCTACTACTACTACTACTACTACTACAACTACTACTACTACTACTACTACTACTACTACTACTACTACTACTACTACTACTGCGATGACGACTGCGACAACGAAACTGAGAAAGGGCGTTGATTAGGGGCAACTCAGGAAAAGAAAGTGCCTTCGCAAACGTTGAAGTACTTAACTTAGACAAGTACAAAATAGGCAGACCAGCAGCCGTAAATATATGCGACCATTAAACCTCGTTGGCTATTTATAAATGGTTAGGAACGTGAAGCAGCTGAAGGAGAGAAAAAAAACGCCGGAGGCAGTTCCATCGTGGAGCTAACTCGACGAAAGCGCTTGGTGTGTCGTGTGATTAGTGGATCGGGTTAAATTAGTCACGGTGGAATGCGACGCGACTTCCTTGATGGCGCAGCTCGGATAATGAACGTCCATTGTGAATGTCCGCGTGCGAGCGCGTGCATCACTCTTCGGGCGCCGTTAAGGGCGCCACGGGACGCGTTGCAGTTGCCATGGTTGCCACTAGTTGCGTGCATTAACACCCGAAACAGTGTCCCATCACTCTTCGTGTCGTTGGAGTCCTGAACGCGGAAGCAGAATTGCAGTTCCTTGTCCTTAAAAGAAGTTCGCATCTGCAAAAAGGATAGTTTCACACATGCTATAGTTTCACACGTGGAAAGCCCAGTGATAATTTGAGAGATTGCGTGCTGGAGCCGAATTCCATGCAACTGCATCACGAGAAGCATGTAACCAAGAGACGGAGAAAGTGGGAGATGTTGCCTTAACGAGAAACATGATATGTGAGCCGCGTGTTGACGTTTCCCATGCTGCTCCAGTCGTTAGGCGAAAGATGAGATGCTGCACGCTGTGGAGGAAAGTATGTTTTCGTATAGTATCGTTGCAAGAGTACATGTCTCAGGAGTTGTGCATAAACAATGAAGCTTGTTCGAAAAGGGACCTCTGGTTTGTAACGCACCTCCCCCTTGAAGAAGAAGAAGAAGAAGAAGAGGAGGAGGAGGAGGAGGAGGAGGAGGAGATAGCCCTTATGAAAACAATCATTATATAAACTCGTGAAGGAAAAATGATGGCTGTAGACTTAAATGACAAGAAGAGAGCCGAGTCGGTCAAGGAACAAACGGTTGTTAAGGACATCTTACTCGAAATCAAGAAGAAGGAATGGACATGGGGAGACCATGTAGCGCGAAGGCAAGATAGCCTCTGATCATTAAGAGTAACAGACTGGATTCCAAGAGAAGCCAAGGGCGCGAGGGAGAGGCAGAAAGCTAGGTGGGCAGATGAGATTAAGAAGTTTGCGGGAATAACGTGGGCGCAGCGTGCGTAGGACCGGACTAATTGGCGAAACATGGAAGAGGCCTTTTCCCTGCAGTGGGCGTAGTCAGGCTGATGATGATGAAGCACGTGACGTTGCCTTTCTGCTTGCACCTGGACGGGGCACTCTTTTTCGGACTGCTGTGGCTTTAGCTCCTCCAGGGCCCGGTCACGCGATCTGCTGGTGGTCATGCTGGTTTCCATTGTTCACCGGCATTGAAATGAAAATAACGGTTCAGCGTTATTTTTCTTTTCGGTTGTTGGCCTGCATAACGGACAATGGCATGTCTTGTGAGTTGATCAGTCTTCCAGGAACTTTGAAAACTGTTCCCTACCCTTCACAAGATACACGCATGCGGTGGTTAACCCACGAAAAAGAAAAAAAAAATAAATTCTTAGTTATTATCGGATTTGGCGTGTCCTAGTGCTCAAAGAATGACCGCAACTATACAGGGGGCTACCGAGTTTGGTTGCTTGATGGCTTTATAAGCGTTCTCAACTTGCCTGACTACGAGAGTACTCTCATCAGTATATATTGTTCGGAGCAGTTAGCCATTGGAAATTTGGGGAACAGAACCTCACATTTAACAAGTTTTCACTCGCAAACATTTTTGGACAAGGTCAGAGATGAATGCGGCACGTTTAGACACTGAACTTTCAACTGAATCTTTATTATCCTGAACTAATACGGCGATCTGGGCGAGTTGGTGTACTAACATCTTCGGGAAAATGTGCAGCGTGGACGTCCTTCGTCCGTGCCGCGCTGCACATTTTCCCGAAGATGCTTTATTATCCGACACAATTTTATAATGGATACCATGCGCCTGCGCCGCTATACTTCCACAAATTACAACACACCGAAAGCCGGCATACACACCAGCAAGAACAAAGGAACGGTAACATCCAACAATTGAAAACAGGTTAAACGTTTATCAACTGTCACTAACGCATGCTACACTTAGATAGCATAATTCTTTCGTAGATAGGGCAATAGAAAGAATTACGTTATACTAACACTCAAGTATAACCCCGCGGACCCTAAAGTTCCTTCAGAGGTCCGCGGGCGCGTCAGTCACCTCGCACACCTGTCTCCTTCGATGTAATCTTTACGGTACCGACTGAGTGTCTTACCGAAGCCTTAGCGCATTGCGACCTTTACACTCGCCATCAATATGACCAGAAAGGAGGAAGGATGGGGTTAGGGGGAGTACTCTGTATGTGTCCAACAAGCGGCCGTCCATTTCAGAGCGCGTTGATTGGATGGAGAGCTCGACAGCCGTCGGGCCGACATAAGTCGTCACCACCAACGGCTCTCGGGCTGAATCAAATTAGCGCGTGCTATAATGGAAAGTCTACTTAGTGGACTCTTACAGAATAGCCCACCTCTGCTCCACTTCACTTCTTGATGCCTACCATCGCAACGTGACGCTCAATGTCGACAACGTCCCCCTCATGTGTCTGCTTCACCTGTTTGTTCAACTTTCGCTTCATTTTCTTTATTTTGGTCATAGCCTATGCCATTCTTTTCGCATTGGAGATGAGAGTTGGGCTACTTGGCACTTATGGACTTGAGACACAGCTAATTAGCGCAACAATGACAAAGGACAAGGGGAAGGACAAGGTCCTGGCGGTTTCCTTCACATTGTCCTTTGTCCTTTTTGTGCTAATTAGTTATGTCTGAAGCCTTTCTTTTTCTCGGTGCCCTCTCACCTAACATATAGCTACGCCGCAGTTCATGCACACCTATGTCTATTTCAGCAGCAAGCAAGAGAATACGCTTCAAGTGGTACGTTACATACAATTTTCAGCAGTAGTATCGAAATACATCCAACGCCTAAACAAAAAATCAGCTTCCTATATACGTTGATTAGATTCTACATTTATTTTAAACTCAGGAACCCTAATCGAACTGAGTGCGATGGTTACTGACGAAAAAGTTTCTCCGTTCCCGTGCGCTTAGATGGGAGTTTAGAGCTAAAGTGTCCAGAACTCGCGGTATAATCCTGTCTTAGGTGGGCTAGAACGAAATGGTCGACGTGAACTCGACGTGAGCCTATAAGTGGGCCAACCACGTCCTCCAGTTCGTATAAAAAGGATTGACGAAGTTCCGGAAAATAGGAACCTATAAAATATTCTGGGGAAATGTATCGCGCTCCAAATTGACGTTTTTCCTTACTTAGCTTTTGTTTCACATTGCGGGAGCATACACGGCAGAACGGCACGCCATTTCTCTGCTGGTTTTAAGACTACCTTATTCCTCAAAACTGACGAGTGGGTCGGAGATCTCGTGAGAAAAAAATTATGCTTAGAATGCCGACTGACTGAATCGAGGCACCCGTTTTTCTTTTTGTCAGATTTCTACCGTATGAAACCAACGGATAATGAAACTCGAAGAATGCGAAGGAAGTTATTCGTACTTCTTAAATGAAGTGCGGCAATGCTGAGACATGGGAAAGGGAAAGTGGATAAAAAAAAAAAAAACTTACCGCCGCAGGGGACCGAACCTACAACATTCCTGTAATGCGAGCATAGGTAATTGTAATAATGTTCCCTAAGAACAATTTTAGCGTCAGAACTTTTTGCGAATACAGTTGCCCAGATTTCCAGCCTCCATATAGTCAGAGCTTCCATGCATATCGAATCCTGAGACTCGCTAAACTTGGACAAGACTGCATTGACTCGCGCACGTAAGTGACTTAATCGTTTTGACTTAATGACGACAATCTGGCGCGAGATTCTGTAACTGTACACCTATACTATTATTTTTTTTTTTGGCCTTTGCCGTATTACGCAACTTGACTCTGGTAACCATGAGACGCTAGTGGTAAATCGTAGCAGCCGTATGCCGCGTGCGTTTAAGCACCGTGGCAGTGCTAACGGCCTCCTGATGGCTTCGGCCAGTCTATTATAGCCGTTAATAGACCGCTAACGGTGGCGCTTAATTAAGGCTCGCTGACTGCAGTTTGCTGGCGTTGAAACGGGAACACATCTCGCTCTTTTTTATGCCGGAATGCATATGTGAAGCAGCTGCGGATGTAGGGTAATGAGATATATTATGAACAACCGTCGGGAATTAATGTGCAGCTCCGAATAGGTGGTCACGCCTGCTAGGCAGGCGTTAATCGTCTTTTCGTAATCAAATGACCAGGCAAGGATTAAGAGAGAAAAGCATGTTGTGCAAGCTGTCGCATTCGGGGTAATCAGGTTTATACGGATGCCTTAACGCGGATTTGCGTAATTGGAAGCGAGACGATACTCAATGGGCAACCTCACGCGATGATTCTGTCTGCTTCGTGGCTTTCTCGGCTCATTCTTAGGACCTTCAGTGCGTACGCATGTACTTTACCGCATACGAAATGTCGCCGAAGCTTACTCGCGCGAGAGCGGTGTGAGCAATTTATTGTGTGAGCTCATATCCTGTACGAACTTGCATGGAAATGCTTCTTTGAAGCGAGAGCACGAGGTTTCCGTCGTAGTGTTCTCATAATAGCAAAAGGTGTCCGCAGTATAAAAGGAAAGCAGTTTCTTTGGCACATTTTGACGTCTTGTAGTTTTCACGTGATTTGGCCGTAAATACAGGCATTCGTGCAATATTTCCGGTGTCTTATTGCTTAGTTATGCTGGAATGACAAGTAACTATAAGGCCGGAATCAGCTGCCTCAGCTAGGACTGAGATTTTGGTCAATTAAGTGTAGTAATTGACCATCTTCTGTCACTTGATATCTTGTGTGTACTTGTACATTGCCAGTGAGTTTCTCTCTTCTTGTTTATTTTGAATGAATGTGAGCGGATTCGCGTGTACAAAGTTCCAAAAACAGGTAGCACACCGCAGCAGAAAGCTATTATGCATGCGAACTAGTTTTGAAGAGCCGACGCACAAAATGTCTAGAATATATCCAGCTAGGCTTTTAACTACTAGCCTACACGATAGTGAAGATTACTTATTTAAAGGGACACTAAAGAGAAACAATAAATTGGTTTAGATCAATAAATTGTAGTTTCAGAACTATAATGTCGTTAATTTCACCATCATAGATGTATTAGTAACGGAGGAAATGAAGTTCCAATTTCCTTTTTAAATTTCGCGCCAAAATCTCCACGCGTGACGTAACGGATTTCAAAGTGTATTTATCGTACTTTGGCGCCATTGGCTCAACGAAATTTCCTGAAACTTGGTATGTTAACTCTATGGCCCTCTCAGAGGACAGTGTACTTAATTTTTACCGTTAAGGAACTACGTAGGCCCCAGTAGGCGTCGCCAAAATATGTGACGTCACGGCGAATGGTGGGGAAACTTCAAGGTGGCGTCGCCACCCACATTTTCTTTTTGCGCGATTTCTCGCTTACTAAGCGTCTTCTCGCAGCAAGCGGGGTGTTTTTGGTATCGTGAAAGAGTAGTTTACTAATACGAGAAAAATCGTTTTGTTCTTTAGTGTCCCTTTAAAGCACTCTGTTCTTTCGTCGTATCTGACTATTATCGCTGACTACAAGTATTTAGAATTCGCCGCATCTGCATATTTGCGAGCAGCGCACTAAAGTTAGAATGCTGGAGATAAGCTGGCATTTAAATGTGACTGTATATTGATTCGCTGGTGGGCTGGGCGAATGTGTCTTTCGCCTTACAGGACGGGTTGGAGAGAAATGGGATATCACCTGGCATTTTTAATTTTTTCAGTTGAATTCAATCCAGCTTATTCAGGAATACATTGTCTGGGTTGCAATGACTCGAGGCAGATTAACTCTATCTGGCTAATTTCTTGCGCATTTATCGCGCTAGCATGAACAGGATTATTATTTTTTCAGGGTAGAATATTTTGCGTATAAGCATATTTTTATCAGCTTCTCACGCGTCCGTTTCCTCGTTAAAACGTAAAAATAAACTTAAAAAAGGTTGCGCCCACACAACGCAGATTCCGCTGCCATTCAGGAAGCGTCAAATGGTTTCTTCGAACATCTCAGGCTTCAAAAGGTTTGGATGAAAAAGCCCGCTGAGCATAATGAAGCCCAAACGGTTAAGCTTTCAGGGCCCGTAGCATGACTACGAACGGAACTGAGGGACCGGCCGCACAGCTGGCAACGTTTCCTTCACCACGACGGACAAAAAGTCCGAACGGCCTTTCGAAGCTTCGTGAACTGTTCGACAGTTACAGCCATGCATTCTGCTATCGGCGAGGTATTTACTCTACAAGACGCTCGCGGTTGTCGAAGGGGTGTGCGAAGAATACGGTTACAGCCTCGAAAACGTAAGGCACTAAAGGTTAAAAATATAAATAAAGAGCTTTTAGGGGTGGAGGCGCTCTCCTTTGATGTTGCAGTATACATCGGCTCGTTTCAGTTCTCAAGTGTTTTAATGCACTTGCCGCAATACTACAGGTTGTGCCCCTCGCACCCAAGAGAGTGAATCTTTTTGTTGATTGACGTGTTTAAAGAGGCTCTCCAGTGAACTCTGGCGCTCAGTTTACGTTCTGCAGCCGTTAGAAGACGTAGCCTCAGCCAATTCTTCGTCCACGCAATGATGGCCATCGCGGTTAGCGCAGGTCTCGCGCTTTTCACTGCCTCTGTGATGTGCATCGGAGCAGCGGCGGAGAGTGCAGAGGAAAAGGTTACGTGTGTCCAAATGATGGGTGAGCGAGGCTAATTGTGCTGGTTATCTGTAGAGATTTATCTATTCGCGATGTGGTGTAAGCGCATGACGGAACGTTTTAAAAACTGCCTCTCCTTCTTTGTTAGTGTTTTTTTTCTGTAGAGCTGTATATTGTTCACCGTTGTGATCGTTCCTAAAAAGAAGGGGGGGGGGGTGTCAGGTTTAGGAACACGCCAAGCTAGATGTTTGGCTACACTTCCGGAGAAATTTGCTTTCTTGGCAATGAAGGAAAAGCTGTACGGGGGCTCAGCTTATCATATATTCGCGAAATAGTCCGGTTTGACGTGCGTTGCGTACCGGTGCGAAAAGTGAAGACTCCGTTGGCTTTGCTATACGGATTTGCTTTGCCGGCTTAGTCAGCCATTTGTGGGTGATGTTCGTCGTAAGTTTCTGAGGCTTGTAGACGGAAGAGCCGGAAGGTGACGAACGCTCACCCGAAGACGCAGACACCAGTCTGACCGTTGAGGTACACTTAAAAAATGCAAAATTCTCACACGTGCAGAAACGCTAAATGATATATCTACTTAGTTACTTTTGTTAGGCTCGCGCGCGATTTGCCTGGATCTGCATTCTTGAGTAAGCTCCGCACCCCTGATAACCGCCTTGGAACTTGATAAGAGAGAGAAAACGGTAGAGGAAAGACAGGGAGGTTAACCAGAGGAGATCATCGGTTGGCCACCCTGTGCTTGGGAAGGGAAAATGGGGTGTTGAAGATGATAGGACATGATTACTAGCGTAAATGGGACAGGGGCAAAAAGGAGGATTACGGCACCACCCTGGGTCATGGACAAAAGGGTTACAGGGTCCTTATTGGTATCAATACAAAATTTTAGGATTATGTACTGAGGGAGCGCCCACGACAACCGAGTTCCATTGGTGCGGGGGCAAATAGGGGGCAAGCGATAATATAGAAAGGCTGCCCCCCCTTCTCCCTCCACGTGCCCCTTCTGTTGCCGCCCTTCCATAGTCCACAAAGCAAGATTGCATCCACCTTTTCAGACGTAGAAGAGTGACCAAGGTATGTCACCTTCGCTGGCGGTGTCGGGTGCTTCTTCCTGGGCTTTTTCCATAAACACGACAACAGGGTGTGAACGAACGAAAGAGGGCGATAGTCTGTCACGACATTACAAAGTAATTAAGACTATAGCAACGTCCAACAAATCGACAAAAGTCGTCGTTTTCAATGCACGGTCACATTCTTCCGTTCAGTCGTGTTTCTGTAGGAAACCGCATCCACGCACTCATAGCGACTCACGTTGAAATCTTTGCAGGCCAGTGCCCTAGGATTTTCGGTTTCTGTGAGTGGGTGGTTGTCAAGCTGGCCCTAAGTGCGCCTAAGATGGCATGCTGACGTATAAACCGATGCAATCGCAGAGAGCGTGCGCGGTTGTTTCGCTGCACCCACAGTGTCTGCCCTATTAGGCCGTTATCGATTCTGAAGACAAAGAAATATTTATTTATTTATTTATTTGTAACTATATCACGTCGATGCTGCAATCAGTGTACATATGCTGATATTATTATTATTATTATTATTATTATTATTATTATTATTATTATTATTATTATTATTATTATTATTATTATTATTATTATTATTATTATTATTATTATTATTATTCATGCACAAGGATATGCATACAGAAGGACACCGAGGAAATAAGGAGAGAGCAGGCTGAGAACTGCCACATGAAGGGGCACAATACCTGCCTATTCTTTCGGTAGGTGATAGAGGACAGTATATGTCAAAATGTGAAAATCAGTCTTCTTACCTTATGTTATTTTTTGCTCAAGTGACGTTTAAACCAATGCTGACGCAGTTGGTACCGAGCCCCGGAAGTGCGTACACAACCTGTTCAACAGCCTTCAAGTACAGCTGGAGGAAGGCGTTCCCATTCCTGTGAGTGTACATTACCGTGCCAGCTCTTCGGGAGGAACTGTAGATATGAAGTTGACAGCCCGATGAATTTTCGTCTAGTCGAGACGAGTCATTACCACCGCGAACAGGGCTTCAACGCAGTGGCTGAAAAGTCGAGCAAGTTTCGCGTTCGGTTTCGTCCGAGCGTGTGCTCCGTTTCTCGCCGTGATTCTTCGCGACAGGGCGAGATTTCGTCGAGATGTCGACTTCACCAGCCTTCTCAATACGTGCGTCCGTCACATGATGTGATCAGCATGCCTAATCGTGTACTTAAAGCAAGGCTTTCACTTGTGGACTTATATAACGTCGAGTCCTAGAGGGAGGCGGCTTATAGGAGTAAACAGAAATTTCTTCGCACCGCTTTTTGGTCGGAATAAAGAAAAAAAATCCCAGCTAAAATTTTGAGAAAAGCGGCGAGTGACGCAAAGAAAGGCACTCACAACTCTCATATAAAATTACGAGGGCTTTTCAAAAAAGTAAGGGCCGTTTGCTAATATTTAAATATTTATAGATTATAATGAAGATTTAACTGTGCAGCGCCATCTGTTAATTCTTCGTGAAGGTACTGAAGTTACTGTCCTGACTGAGTAGTCGTCTGCTTGTCGGGTAATTCAAACGACAATGTCTGCGAAAATCGTTGCTCGCGCCTGTTGTGAAGTGCGAGCTGTAATTCGATGTTTGCTTGCAAAAGGATCATCAGTTTCTCAAATTTATGCGGATTTCTGCCTAGTTTATGGACGTGAAGTGATGAGTCAAGGAAAGGTAATGAAATCGTGTCGAAACTTCACAAATGGCCGCACAAAAAAATGGGCACGACTAAGAGCGGAGTGCAAGGCCCAGAATCCAGACCAAAAAAAAAAAAAAAAAAAACTGCTCAGCAAGTGGACAGGGAATTGCGATTAGATCGACTACTGACAGTTAGTCGTCTGTCGAATGAATTTCCTCTCGTCAGCCGCACTACAATTTGCGCGATTGTAACTGAAAAGCCCAGATACCACAGTGTGTGCAAGGTTGGTACTAAGAATGCTTACCGACCAACTAAAACAACAAAGAATTCCTAGGCGGCGAACTACTATGCAGAAGGACTAAAGAAACTGGTGCAGGGGTACGAAAAGTGCTTAGAATTTAACGGTGATTATGTTGAAAAGTGAAGTAGTCTTGTGCTAAACTAAACCAGCCAATAAGAACTTTTACTAATGAATATTTATTTTTGGGGGGCCAGACGGCCCTTACTTTTTGAATAACCCTCGTATAATGTGGACAAAATATGCGCTAGAGCAATTGTAATTTTTAAAAACTATAATAATTAACTCACAGACTTTGTCTATAGGCACTGCCTACACTAAGAGCTTCCTATATAGGATAAGAAAAACTAACTGCGCTAGATGTGCATGTGAAGAGGCAGAAGAAGACAAAGAACACCTCCTTCTACATTGGAAAAATTATGCTGCTAGTCTTAAAAAATTCTTAGAAAAAATAAACGGATTGGATGGACGGCCGCTATCATTTGCAAATGTTTTGGGTCCATGGTCAACAGAAACCTTTCAAAACATTGCTGCACGCGCCCTAGTACAGTTTTTAGAAGAGTCGGAAATATCAAAAATATACTGATTCACATTTGTAATTATTCTTCGCATTGAGATACTTCTGGTCACATGTTTCGCGTTGCCTCTTGTGATTCAAGACAGCTGTGTTTAAAGTGCGGGCAAGGGCCCAGAGACTGTTGTGTGATCGCATTATACAAAGGACTGTGAGATGAACTCTTCGGCAAAGTGCGAACGTTTCCTGTGTGTCTTGTGTGTGAACATTGTTGTCGACACGCGGACATTATGCGTGACGTGAGAACATTTCCTTTTAAAAGGACATTGCCGTGAGTGAGTCTACTTTTATTTATAAGTTCGTGACGCAAATTAATAAGTAAGGGAAGAGGAGTAGCCGGAACCATGTATAAGAACCAACCTCTCATTAAACACATTTAATAAAAAAATGATATTCTTCGAATTGTAAGTGAATGGCGGGGAGCCCAAGGTCATTGGATTGCTTACAGAATGAGTTATGCAGGAATTATTGACTAATGCTGACAAATGCAGGCTATCAGATCTTACAGCAAAGTAGTAAAACAATACATTTGTACTACTATGCACTTCTCTCATTCCAATAAATTCTTTGTACATTGTGACGATTCCCCCTAGAAAAAAGTAGGCGCATATGTCTAATGCTTTTGCATTCGTTTTGCACTTGTCTTGCGTTTCACCTGGAGGAAGGAAATATTTTGTTCTGCTAACAGCCCTTTGTGTCTGCTGTACTCACAATCTCTTCAGCTGCCTAAGCCGACTACTGACCGAGTCAAGGTACTTGCCGCGGGCTGCTTGGCTGTCCGGGCTCTCAGTAAAATTCCACAGTATGGCTGCGTACCCACTTCATCGGTGAGTGTGATCCTGAAGTTTCGTCTCTATTTTTCTGCGTTGGCATTTGTTCATTTAAGTACCTATGCACAGCACAGTGCCATGGTAATGGTTACCTTTGACAAAACGAACATAAAAAGTCTGACATAGAACAGGCAGGTGAATAAAAGATATTAGCCTGCAAACGTACACTGTTGCGGTGGGTTAATATGTGGGAGAGTATTTGGGATACTCGCATCATGAATAGAATAGACACTTCGATTGCGCAAGCTCGATATTGCAAACGTTCTGCGGAATCCCGCAGGCCTGACATTGGTTCAAGCCTGATAGTGGTACAAAATACAAAACAGCCCAAGTTCAGCTGTCGCAAACAAACCAGGCTCGATAGAGGCAGCCTGTGCGTCCGCAAGTGAATAGACGAACTGTCTGTTCGCTTTAATAAGCAAATCAGGCTTGAACGCCAATAACTGTAACGACCTTCCCGCTACACATCACCGCGATCACTGACCCATCCCTTTTTTCATCTGCTGTTACTCACCACTAGTGTGTTTAGCGACAGTCAATTTGTGCCAGCAGTGTACGTCGGGCCGTCAAGCATGTACCCCCAAAAAGACAAAAAAGGCTGAAGAAAGCATTTGGATTTAATCTATAAGCCAATGCTCAGGGTGCTGCACCTCGGTAGCAGCTGGATTACTGCCGACACGTTCTCAGTGCTACGTTCTACGCGCTACTCTTTCTGTGTCTGTTTCTTTTACTCTTAGTCGCTCTCTCATGGTTTTACGTTCTTCATATATCTATCACTCATTTGCATAGTTGTACATTGACTTTTGTTTTAAACCTTTACCTTTCTTTCATTTTTATGTCTTTGTTTCTCTTTCAGATTGTAGAAACGTACGAGTGCATTTACAACTACGAGGAAGACAAGGAAGAGGTGAGATGTCCACTAGCTCAAATGAAAATCGCAACATCAACGACGACGTCATTGCACGTTCTAAAGCTCGCCGCGTATGCTTGCACGCACACAAGCGCACATCGGTGGACATTGAGATAGGCCGTAATATTTATGCGTACTGTATGAGTCCTGGAGGGTGTAGATGAGAGTCTTCTGAATAAAAAAGGGAGTAGTACTGACAAAAAAGAAAAAAAAAGAAGCCCATTTAAACTTCGAAATAAATTGGCAGTTTGAGCCTATTTCCGACTGACTGCAATTCGTAAACGTGTAGAACGTTGCACATTAAAAAAAAAACTGTAACCTAGGAAGCATAGGCGTGCGCACAGGGGGGGCAGGGGGGGCGGCCGCCCCCCCTAATAACCTAAGAGGGGAGGCGCAAAATCTACCCCATACCTAGTCACCTAAGAGGGAGGGGGGCGCAAGAACTGCCTCGTACATTGACCTAGAAGGGGGGGGGGCGCTGCGATGAACCTTCGCCCCCCCCCCCTAATGGTGAGCCCTGCGCACGCCTATGTTAGGAAGGTTGATCACTGGGCTACTCGTTATACAATAGTGCTTTCTTGCTTCTGGAAGCACAAACCGACGCTTCTTCGTCATAAAACAAAGTAAGGTGCGCAGACACGAACAGCAGACAAGAGCATTAGGCATCACAAAGACAGCCATGTCCGCACGCTTTAACTTCTTTCATAGTTAAACCCTACCAGCTAGCTCAACTTTCGGTCGTTCAAAGCCCATTTGTTGCGTCTCGCTTATCTCTGCCGTGTGTGTTTGCGCTTTACCCCCTGCGCCGCTCCCCACCCCCACCATAGAACAACAAAAGCTCACGGGATCCCTTATGCATTCATCTAAGTCGACTCGAAGGTGAAAGCCATCTTATTTTTATCCTGAGTCGATGTGTTGATCCTGTCCCTCCACCCTGCAGAAGCTTTGCGCACCTAGCGTGGTTTTGCACGGCTCTAGGATCGGAGGCACCTCACCTAGTTTTCGCACTGCCTCCGTGATCCAACCTTTGACTAAGCTACGATTCACGT